>NC_072735.1:181621272-181921272 GCF_026930045.1 Uloborus diversus | reverse complement strand
CCTTCGTTATATCGTGGTTGTTCGTAGACATTAAAATAAATAAATAAATAAAATTAAAAAAAAAAAAAAATAAATAAACCGCGATGTTCCAAAAAGCAACGATTCATCTTACGTATGGAAAGTAACTGTTAATCTAACGCAGTGATTCTCAACCTGTGATCCACGAGTAATTTTCATGTGGTCCGGGAACAACTAGTAAAAATTAAAGTGATCCGCTTAGGAAGGGTATCACAAAGCCGAATTTAGCTCCACGCCGCCTCTAGGCAGACTTTTATTAATAGATATTATTTTTTTTTAATTACAATTGCATTTATTTAATAAACCATTTACTTTAGAGCTGAATTCGTAAATGTAAACGTGAAGAAGCTTCGATCTCATTCAAAATGCAGTTTTGAATAACAATTTACATCGCGATTGTAAAATTCGAAAGGTGATATTTTCTCAAGTTCACAACACTTAAAACTGTGGGTTGCATATGGCACCTTGTGGTACCCTCCCCCTTCAAAGAGGTGCCCCTGGGACTACAACTTTTTAACTTTAAACTGAGAGCGCCTTTTAACAGTGTACCATTGAAAAATCAACAGTTCAAAAACTTAATTCCGAAAGTGCCCAAGTACCTCCGAATTTTTTCAACTTTGGGTCACGAACCTTCATTTGAGATCAATAAGGAGTGTTTTTCAAAGACGATCCAACCATTAGAAATACCCGAAAGGCAAACGTGCCCCACTACCCGAGCCCTCTTCTCCTGATAAGACAGATTGCCATTCGAAACGTTTGTCGGAACAGATAATGGTCTTCTCTGCTTGCAGAAGATCATGAATGTTTGAAAAGAACCCAGGGAAATTGCCAACAGAACATAATAGAGCACGGATATAATGATACAATAGACATGAAGAACGTCAAAGGGCAGAAACAAAGAAAAATGCCAGATGTATTTTTGGATTTAAGCGACTTCGATGTGCCATTACTTGATGAATCCAATCATTATTAA
Source organism: Uloborus diversus (assembly GCF_026930045.1). Taxonomy (NCBI): domain Eukaryota; kingdom Metazoa; phylum Arthropoda; class Arachnida; order Araneae; family Uloboridae; genus Uloborus; species Uloborus diversus. Next base: position 181,920,281 of record NC_072735.1, on the reverse strand, counting down.
AATTAGTAAAAACGAATAAGCAGGAAAAATTATTTAGCTTTCATAAAATGACTGTATCATCGTGAGTGATTTTTTAATTCGATATCTATTTTCTAACCATAAAAAAATCATTAGTGAACTTAACGATACTATACAAAGGTTCAAATACGGCCAAGGAGAAGAATTAATTCCTAGCATAGTTTAGTAAGATAAAAATAAAGGTGCACACAACTCAAAACTATTTTGCAAGAGTGAAAATCAATATAAAGTGTGTAGGCAAAATTTTTAGAGACAATGTCTTTCTCTTTCAATCATTTATCTGTGAAAATAAAAGGTGAACTCTTTTCATTAATATACATATTTTGAAGATAATGTTTAATATTGATATTAATCAACATTTACCAGGCGATGCATATATACAGGAAATGCGTCTGCACAGCAGCTAAGCGCTCAGTGATCGTTTACATTTTCCATCTATGGGTCCCAGAACTCGAGCCATTTTGTCTATCCTTCACACACACAAAAGAAAATTCTGGCTGCGCTAATGCACTGAATATTTTTTTGTCTTCGGTTACTAATCCTTAAGTCAATGCTGACAATTAATGGTCTCATTCACTGATCATTTCGAACCGTCAGTTAGAGATTCGAACCGCCGTGCCGTTTATAAAGCCTTCTTCAAACAATCAGAAGGTTCAGGTGCTTGGACGAAGGGTGGAATCGACTAGTGAATAAGACCGTAAATTTCTTTACTTCCAAAGCGAATTTGTAAGTTTCATACAGATTCATTTTTCTTCTGAGAAAGCGAGAAAAAATGTATTTATAGCTCGTTTCCAATTCCTTGACTACTCCAAATTTTCCTTCAGTCACAAAAACCACGACGTTAAGACAATAATGAGTTTCTTAAAACTTGAAACGAAATGCACTTCCCCTCTAAAAATTTTACTTGCCAAACTAAATAGAACAAACTAAAAATAATAACTAAATCCCGTTTCTAATTAAGTCGAAGGGACCAAATAAAAATTTCGTTGTAAAAAGTCAAATTCTGTAAACGGACACGTTTTCGCGCAAGGAAATTGAGTATTTTGCGAGATGAAAATTTCGCAAATGTTATATGAACAGAACCCGAAAGGTGAAAAACCAGGTGATGGAAAAACCCGCCGTAAAAAAATATTTCGCGAGGCTTATATTTTCGCGATTACAATGATCTCGCAAAAAGAAGTGCTTTTACAGTAGTACAGTCCCCTATACGTGAAACCTGTGTATAACGATACTGTCTATAACGATAATATGTCTATAACATTTTTTTTTGACCCCAGCAAAATGTCAAATCAGCCATTCTGAATCGGACGCGTATTTGAGTGGTTGTATTTTCTGGCAAGTTATCGTGTTTGGTGATTTTTCACTGCGAGCAATTACAGTGAAACCTGTGTATAACGATACTGTCTATAACAATAAACCTGCCTATAACGATATTTTCCTTGGTCCCAGCAAAATTTCAGAATGAAGAATCAAACCGTCTATAACTAACCTGTCTAGTTTTTTCGGTCCCAACAGTATCGTTCTAGACAGGTTTTGCTGTATTAGTGGCACGTGGATTGTTTATTGAATAAAATATTACTTTTGACCAATTTGGCAAAACCTGAAACTTTGCTCTGGTAACCCTAGTTACGCAACAATGAAATAGCCGATCCAAAATGGCTAAACTAAAGCTAATGCGCCGGCCTGTATGTATAGCGGCTGTAGTTAACACTAAAACATGGAGGAGGATTGGAGATATTACAATTTACAACAGTCATAACTACGCAAAATAAGGCTTCGTCATAAACAGACGCGACTGCATACGCTAAAAAAGCACAAAGCTGCAAAATTTACTTTTTTTTTTTTTTTTTTTGCAAAAGTATGTTTTTTGTAAGATGCTGCTTACATTTTTAAACCCTATTTAGTTTCAAATTTAATTTAAAAAAAAAAGTTATCTGGCACTTGCTTTGCCTTTCACTACAATCGTGGGGTTTTTCGTGATAAAAACACGCGGTTAAAAAAAAAAAGTATCTTACCTGGTACGTATGTGGAAGACTGAACTTCATGCTGATGAATTTTTTCAACTGAGAAACGGCGAGAGCTGCTGGGCAATTCAAATGCCGAGTCGTGGCATTCTAGATAAAGTAAAAAAACAAAAAATTCCGAGATCAAAGACTATTTCATTCACAGAACGTCACACTTCTGTATAAAATGTTTAGAATTTTATTTACCTTTTCGCCGGGAGGTGTCTCAGAAGATTCATCCACCACACCGTCTTTAGATCTAAGAAAATAAATGAAAATAGTTGAAGTAAAAATTACTATAGATTAAGTGGATGACTTAATGACATGATTTAATACGCGTCAAGTCAAAAGCAGTCGCGACTGCTTTTGACATCCGACAAAAATAGCAACTAACATTATTTTTAGAATTTGGTCAAGTGTATAATCCGTAAACTCAAAGAATAATTCCAGGATCAATATCGGTTCCGAGAAAATAGAAACAGGACATCTGGTATTATATTCTATCTATGCTTTACGTGAAATAGTGACAGATTGGCAGCTCGTTTATAGAAATAAGATGTGTGTAAGTCCTAAACTTTTTTCGCCTGACTGCTACGCAGTTTTTACCCCCAGCAAAATCTAAAGATATTGAGACCGAATAAAAAAGCGTTCAATGAGACAGAGAATATGATAATGAAATTAAAAAAAAGAAATAAACCCACTTGGGGATATTTCAATAATAGGGAATCGGGCGCGGTCGTTTCATTTTTGGCGTAAATAATTTTATTTTGGTAACCCTGCTGCTTTATAGTAACCCTATGTGAATAGATGTTTCCGATCTCTTTGTTTAGTAGATTTGCAAAGAAAAATATATCTCGCGCAGGCGCTGGAGCCAAAAATTGATGCCAATAAAGAAATATCGCCAGATTCCCCATTATCGAAATATCCCAACCCACTTCTGTTCTTCAAAAAGTTGAGATACTTTTAACCTTTTAATGTGTGACATATTTTGTCCTACAGTAAAAAAAAAACTACTGAAAATCTATTTAAATAATGCTGACAATTTGAATGCTGAATTGCCAAAACTATAATTGCACCGTTCCAATCTACAGCTTGTAAGTTTTTAAAAATGCTGTCATTCATCTGTTTAGAAACTGGTAAGCGCGATAAAAGCCAGAAAAAATCCGTGTATTCATATCATTCCGTCACGGTTACAGTTATCAGCCAACCACATCTAAACAACAAGCGAGTACAAGACGGCAAGCAGAAAACATTAAAAAAGAAAACAAATTTAAAAAAAATCACCCCTCCAACGCACTTTCACCATCATGAGAGGGGAATGACAGACAAACAAAAAAAAAAAAAAAAGGAAAAGAAAAAACCTATGCTTGGCAGCCAACCGCGACAAAGAGAACCACGCCCTCCCCCAGTCGAGTCGATCGTGACGTCACGCGGGCGACCCGGTGACCTCTAGCGGGCCATCGACTTGCAGAGGCGGGGCTCGGGCCTATTGTTCTCTGGGCCGGACTCGCTGGGAGGAGCTTGGGTCAAATGAAACCGGTATGGGACACCTCCCCCGATTATTTTCTGCCCCCATAGTCTGACAGATGTTGTCTGTAGCAACTCCCTGATTCATCATTGGCTACTTTAAAACGATTTGGCAAGCCGTGGTTCAAGCCAGGACCTTTTTTTTTTAAACAACCGAACCTAGTTTTCTATTGGTTATAAAATCAACAAGAAGCATTTAAATGACGGAAAAAAACGAGCAACAAGAACTGGAGTTTTCATATTAGAGGCCCTGGGCATAAGTTTGAGGTCTGCCCATGTTGAGGCAAACATGCCTTATATTTGAGGCAAGTTCTACCAAATAATGTAGTGCAAACGTTTGTCCGTTGAAGTTTGAAACATAATGTGGGTCAAGACAATCCTAGAGGCTTTCGTCAAATGAGATATTTTTTCTAAGAGAATCACCGAGTTTTGTACATAGGTACCTCTCACACCATCTCTTAATTGCTTTTCGTGAACTTCTTGTAAAGGGTTAGCCTTGACTAAATATATTGACACGTGTTTCGTTATGCGAACTAGGGCAAACGAAGGTCATTCAAATCCGGTCCAATAATGTGCTAAGATGCTTTGAAGACGCTAATGGGAAAACAACTACCCGAGTCTTGTGCAGCAAGTGGAAACGAGAACCGAATCAAGTAACCCTTTTCTTCATCACAAAAGCTTTACGGACTGAAAACATTTCTTTGGATACCCTAAATGCTCAACATTCATTTCCCCGTCGTTTCTTCCTAACTCCTGATTGATTTTCCGTGCACGGTATATACTTGTATGAGCTGTGTTGCATAAGTGAGGCCCAACTGCTTGTATATTTCTTATCAACTTTATGCAAATTTTTACTTTTGACGAAATTTATGCTAAAATTTAGATTGTATTTTTCTACATTTTCAACAAAATGCACTATTTAACTTTTATTCGCGTGTAAAATGCATTCCCGAATATTTCTTTTTTTTTCTTTAGGCGTTTTTTACTCACGAAAGGATTAATTAATCTTCTTGAATGAAAACTTGATAACGGTCATTTTGGCTTCAAATTTTGCCGAATAGAGCTCCAATTCTCGAGGAATGATAATAATTTTCCAAATGAAATTCCATATTTCGCCGAATCGCGATAGCGTTGATGAATCATCCATGAATGCCCATGTGCAAAATTTTTATGTGGGAGGGGGAGCTCAAAAATTTTCGCCACAATTTAGCAGGATATTTTCCCCTTGGAAACCAATATCAGAACAGATACGAATTATTAAAATTTGACATTTGTAATTATTCATTAATGGCTGGAGAAGAAATGTTTTTACATTTTTTCAAAGAAAAAAGTACTAAAAGCAAGGAAGTTCTAATTTATAAGGGGTGCTTGAGCCCCCCCCCCCTATGGGCACCCATGGAATCGTCGGACAAAAACTGCCGAAGTGGAAGGTCACAGTGACCTCCCGTTCATGGGGCACCCCATGAACAGTGTGTAGAAACAGATATTCAATAACTTTTCTCAGAAATTAGTCAGAATGAAGAATAAAGTTACAAGAATAAAAATAGAACCGAAAAATTCTTCACCATCTATACCACGAAAAATTACTTCGCGTGGTGCATGCTTGCAAAAAGCCAGCGGAACGCATGCGACGACAAGACTAAACGAACAGGCCAGAAAACCGGTTCGGGACGAAAGAAACGATGTCGTTACGGTCCACAACAGAGTGAAGATAAATGGGGTGTACAGGATGCATGCACATATCACGTGTGGCGAGGTCAGATAACGGAAAGTTTTTACCAAACACCATAGTGTACGGGAGTGTTGTCCAACTTGCACATCTGGAATCTGTTGAGAACAATTTTTGGAAGAACTGAACGGTAGAACTTGTTTGATCTGCTTCAAACCTGAGAAATTGATGATAGTCCTTTTATTGGAATTCCTTGTAGAGTATTTTCGGAAACATTTGACGTTGCTAGAGCTAGTAAAATTCTATCAGGTACTGACAAATTGGTGACTTTGATTTTCTTTTTGAATAGCAGTCGAATTATCTGGAAAATTTTCGATTTTTTCTGAGTCTGCAGCTTAAATTAAACGTTTCCAAATATTTACATAGAAAAATTTCCTCCTGAAATCTCCATATCTTAAATTCAGACTACACCATCATTTTAGCGAATGCTTGAAAAATGATATAGAACGTTAATGATCTTTTTTACCACAGCAACTGTGGAACAAAATACAGTAAAATATCCAACAATATCAATGAAGAAGAATTTTAAATTAATATGAATGGTGAACTAATTGAGTCTGTTCGTATACTACATTTCTAAAACTTTATCAAATCCCCTGTTTCTCGAAGTTTCCGGTTCATATATAGCGAAATTCAAAACAGAGTACAAATAAAATGTTTTCTTTAAAAAAAAAAAAAAAAAAAAAAAAAAAAAAAAAAAAAAAAAAAAAAAAAAAAAAAAAAAAAAAAAAAGACCGTAAGCAATTTCCATATTTTGCTACCAAGCCGCTTCACAAACAACAATGAATATGGAACTCAGCAACACGAGCAGGTGCATCTATCTCTTATTAAAATATCGTTCTCAAATAACCCAGAATGACTAAAAACTTGTGCATATCACAACCAACGTCTAGCTTTAACGTTCGTTAATCTTACTAAAGCTAAATTTAGACAACTTTTCTATTAAAAAAAAAAGGATAGTGTCACAAAACTTACATTTCGTTCCGCGTAATCGTTTATATGAATAAAAGAATTATTTAAAAAAGAAAAATTGCAGTCTATGAGTCGAATATGAAGTTACACTAATTTGGGTTCAGATGTATAGGATTAATGGGGCAATCTTCTTTGGAAAACCAGTCGTGGCAGAAAAAGATTTTTTTAAATGTTAAACTACGAGACATTGCACATTTTATGAACAATGATAATAAGCTAAATTATTTTTGCTTCAACAAAAACTATTCCCGCAGTTGAAAGACAACATTTAGCATAGCACCAGATAAAGAAGTTGAAAATTAATGAGCAACTATTAATTCCTCACCCGAAAACGTTTTATTCTTTTCAGAAATGAAGCGTGCCAATACTTTAGAAATCAGAATGAATTAGTTTAAGACTTAGGAATTAATAAAGGATAAAATCAACGCCTCAAAAAACACTGCACAGTTCCTCATGTTGGAAGTTGCATGTGGTCATGGTCAGCTGCTTCTGCATTTCTTTCTTGTAAACTCCGAATCACGCGTGTGCAATGTTTTTGCTCATTGATGCTTTAATAAAGTAAACGCTTTGCTGCTTATTAGGAATGAGATTTTCAAAAATTATCACCAGTCCTTTAACAGAGCTTAAATCTCTTACATCGCACTCAACTACGATTCAGGCTCAAAACCTCGTTATCAACTCTTTCACCATTTTAAAGGAAATCAAATATGGAACTTACCCGCTGCGGTGTTCCAGAGTGAGGCTGATGGTCTCGTCTGGGGAATAGAAGAACTTCTGCTCCGCCCCCTCGCCACGTTCCTCGGAAGTACAATGCACGGCTGCAACGAGACATTAAGAAACACAAGTCAGCACAGGTCATTTCCTACTGTAATACTAAATCTGCTGACCATGCAAGTTGCCACCTACTCATTTAACAAATTACCCTTCACAACCTCGACGATCGACAGTGGCATTCATTTCGTAAGATTTTTGTAACAAATGATGAACACAAAAGAGGTTGTGGAAAAGAATTTTTTTAAAAGATGGTAGTGCAACTATCTTTAAGAATCTTTTTAATAGTTCAGTGAAGAAAAGTCGAATGAAAAAGTCCGAGAAAAGTTTCAGTTCTTTTTCTCGGAATGAGTTTTCATTCTTTTGACATTTTTATTAAATCCTTTTTTAGACGATTTCATGTTGTAGCAAAAGAAGAAAAGGTAAAAACTCTAGTAAATTTTCTCGGTCATGTAAAAACCAGACAAAAAAAAAAAAAAAGATTTTTTTTTTTTTTTTTAAATACTGATTGTACATCGCAATTAACTACTGAAAACAATGACGAAGATAAAATAAATTACAGTATTCTATTTCAAAAATAATGAAAATCACAGGCATGCAAAAAAAAAAAAAAAAAAACTGGCGGTAAATTTGGGGTAGCAGCTAAAGCTCTAGATTAGCGGTCGCCAGTCGCCAACGGAAGACCCAAAGAATCAAATCCCAGTCGCCAAAAATGATACACACACACACACACAACCAACCATTAACAGTAATATCGCGCTACGACAACACGCTTCCGATCCTACCCTGCTGTTATCCGTCTCATTCAGTAAATCTGTCGAAGCCTCCTAGCCTACGTAATTCGGAAAAAATACATCCAGTGAAATCTATTTTTTTTTTTTTTTGTAGAGTTTCATAACATTTTAATTTGTTGTTGATATTTTTAATAGTGAATAGTTTATTATCATTTACTTTCTGCGCTGCCACAGAGCCGCTGAATACATGCTTACAAAAGTGGCTACAATTTTTTGTGACTTTGGTAGCAAGTGGCTATACTATTTAGAATTCCTTGTTTAGAGCTTTAGTAGGTGCTAATTAATGTACTGGAACAGCTGTGCAGAATGTTTTACTCTGGAACATTCAAACCTAGCGTTAAAAAACTAGACGAGCTGGTGTCTGTCGAGCCTAGAGCTAAATACTATAAAATACATTGCAGCAGCATAACTAGTAACCCTCACAATGAGGAATTCTCAATTTTCGACAAAATACCTACAACAATATTGCAGAACATGATACATACCGGCTTCGGGGTGCTCTGCATAAAACTGTTTCCGCCTTTGCATTTCATCTGGAAAAGACAATGTCATTAATTAGTAAAGCAAACATAAAATAAATTGTAAAAACGTTCATTAGATGGCAACTTCATGAGCGAAAACAGGACTCTTTACTTACTTTGATATAGCCCAGGAATTAATTTATATACAATATCTTGTAGAGTTTGGTCAAACCTGGAAGACAAAAAGAATTGGAGTTAATTGCAATGAGCAGCAATAGTCATAAGAAATTATGACTACAAAAAGAACTGAATGAGATTAAAATTCCGGTATTTTTCTGATATCAGTACAGAACTCGTCGTCAATTTTCTTGCTTAACTCACTAAGAGGTTCGTGTGATGAAGACGGAATTTTGGATTTTTCTTTCACTTAGAACGACTCGCTTTATGGAGTTGGAATATTTTGATTAATATATTGCGTCGCATGTTGACGATTTGACGATACCTGAATCTAATACAGATCTATTTTTTTATGGTGACGTCACGGCAGAGGGGGGAGGGAGCATGCTACAGATAATAATTACCGTATTTAACCGTTCATTTCGATCCATGAAGAAAAAAAATCAAGTTACATTTTTATGCCTTCGTGGTTAACGACAATCGACAAGGCTCAATGAAAACAAACAAAAGTGCAGGGGCCCTAGGCTCTTTTGAACTATGTAATAATTATGCCCAAATAGTCAGATATTATTCAAAATTTCGTCTAATACGTTAAAACTCATTGAGGAAAAAAGTATTAGGAGTTGAACTCCCATACCAAGTTTTGCAAAGATTAGTATAAAATAGTCTAAAACCATATTTTGAGGAAATTGCAGCAACATGTTATGTTGTTTCCCTTTTGAGGTGTACTAATTTTTCATAACGATTTGTTTATATAATATTTCGCATAATTGGCATTTAGATCCAGCAGGGCTTTAAATATTGTCTCTTTCTTTTTCCAATTTTAAAAACATTCGTCGCACTTGCACGAAATTCACTTTTAACTTCTTCCTCAAAGATACAGATGATAAACTTTCACTTATATCATTTGCCTTTTCAAGAAACATAAGACTGCGCAGCAGGAAATTGTTTTGGGGGAAAATAACAGTAATAGCAATGAATGACACAAAACAAGTTTACATACCTAATGCCTTGTAATGGCTTCGTCTCGTGTACCTGTGCATCACAGACTGGGCAGTACTTGTTGTGTTCCAAGTACCTCACAATACACGTTCGACAAACTATAAAGAGATGAAAATTCAAACATTGTGGTAAGCAACTATTTTTGAAAAAAATACGCAACTATTTTTGCTTAGAAATGAGAGAGAGAACTTCTTATATTCCACCGATTGCATAAGAAACAAGAGATACCGAAAGGGGAATGGTTTACCTTCTTTACATTTAAAGGTAATTTAAATTGAACAAGTTATCATTCATAAAATAAATAAATACATAAATACAGAAAGCACAAATAATGAACCCGATTAAAAAAAAAAAAGGAAAAAAATTAGTTTTCAAAATTGCTCCACACGTTATAAGGTGATGCATGAATGTTATTTATGTTTAATGTGTTGTGTGCCTTTTGTTATACAGCAGTTAAAGCTATAATTTAACGGTCGCCAGCCGTCAACAAGCGACTATTTCATTGAAAAAGGCTACTAAAAGGTCAAGTCTCAGTTGCCAAAAGTAGCGACCCTTCGTTTCTGTTTGTTAAAATAATATCGAGAAGTTTTTTTTTTTTTTTTGTCGTTTATTTGGTGTCGAATATTTTCATAAAAAGTAACTAAATCAAACATTCCTGAAGTTTTAACGTCTATTCGTAAATTAAAATGGTCCGTTATTACGATTTTTTTTTTGGGGGGGGGAAACATTTTATTAACACGAATCAAATCATTGAGAAGAAAGATCTGTTGCCATTTTTTTCTCGACTGTGAACAAATAAAATTCTTTCTTTTGTTTTGAGGTTTTTCCTGTAATCAGCTGATTTAAAAATTTTTCTTTTTGGTTATTTTTCCGCTATCAGTCGGAAATTTTAGATTTTTTTTTTGTTCAAGCCTGATTGTTGAACACGCGCCACCTGACATAAATTTTGTTTTCGAAATTGACCGTGCAAAACCGGGCGACTCAACAAGTGGCTGAATAAAAACAACCCTGGGTCGATGCGATAATAGCTCTTAACTGCTTCATTTAATCGTGAAAATGGATTTCAATTCATTGCGATAAGAGAGAGAGAGAGAGAGAAAAGAGTGAGTTCTACTTACAGGAGTGCACGCACTCTGTGATGGTGGTCGCATCGATGATGTATCCTTCACAGAGCACGCACGTGAAGTGCGGGTTGAGGGCACTCACGGGCAGCCGGCGGGCGCGCTGCATGGCCGCCCCACAGCCCCTGCAACACACAAAACACAAACGATAAGTGACAGAAAACAGACACAATAAGTGGCTTCGAGTAAAGCTTGACCACGGAGAGATGGTGGATGATCTTGAAGCAGAAACATCATTTGTATCATTTGTATTAGGTAAAATCAGCCAGAAAGCGGCGAGTAGTAAGGGGCGGCTTCTCGCTGACCCTAACTATTACAAAATAATAAAAAACAACCTATTACAAATGATACAAATGATGTTTCCGCTCCAAGATCATCCGCCATCTCTTCGTGGTCAAGCTTTACAATCGCACAACATCAACAAGCAACACGCTTAGGAAGACAGTCAAATCCAGGGAAGCAGGGATAGGGGCTCGATTAAAAAAATAACAATATGATATAAAAAAAAAACGAACAGATTAAAAAAAAAAACCTACTATTTTATGGGATATTTAAAAAAATGGTATTCCATCACCGCACTCATAGGCGCTAAACCAGGACAGGAGAATGACTCATAAAATTATTTTAGCAAAAGCATTGCAGCTTCTTCCCACATCATTTTAAAATAAAGAGACACTCGCACCATTTCTGTTCGTTTAGGGAAATAAAGAGCAGTTTTATTTCATATTTCAACAAAAAACTACAACAAAGTTTTGTTAAATAAATACAATAAAGATTGCACATATGAAACACAGAAAGTCTGCAACAAAATTTCATCCACACATCTATATGAATCAATTTACCACGCTAATCTTTATCTTTATCTTTATCTTCTTTACTAATAATAAAGCTGAAAGTCTCTCTGTCCGAAGGATGTCTGGATGTCTGTGACGCGCATAGCGCCTAGATCGTTCGGCCGATTTTCAGGAAATTTGGCACAAAGTTAGTATGTAGCATGGGGGTGTGCACCTCGAAGCGATTTTTCGAAAATTCGATTTTGTTCTTTTTCTATTCCAATTTTAAGCCCATTTTTCACAGAAATTTAATAAAATGGGAAAGAATCTTTATCTTCTTCACTAATAATAAAGCTGAAAGTCTCTCTGTCCGTAGGATGTCTGGATGTCTGTGACGCGCATAGCGCCTAAACCGTTCGGCCGATTTTCATGAAATTTGGCACAAAGTTAGTATGTAGCATGGGGGTGTGCACCTCGAAGCGATTTTTCGAAAATTCGAGTGGTTCTTTTTTCAATCCAATTTTAAGAACAAAAATATTATAAAATGGACAAGTAAATTACGAAACTATCATAACGTGGAACCGTAACATGGGTACAAGCCAATTGGCGAGAAAATTCACCATGCATTATTACAGGCGAACCAAAAGACCTTTTAATTTTTCTATTATGGGCAAAGCCGTGCGGGTACCATTAGTTACAGAATAAATGTGTCATCTTATATCTAGTTAACGCGACAGTTTGTGAATAGATTAGTGCAGCATTTGTACAGTAAAAGTACTCTGTGGAGCGATATTTTAAGAAAATTATTCAGTGACAAGGCATACTGGCGTAGTTGAATGTAGTTTTGAAATTGAATACTTGGAAAATCAAGATCAAAGCGATAGGATAATTACAGAAGAAATCCGAAAGAATGCAATGGAAAACATTTTGAGAAAAAGAATATAGTGTGTTTTTAAATGAAGAGAATTAGGAGTGGAAGATTTTATTTCGAAGCAGCCGCTTAAAAATTCGAAAGAAATGACAGCTGCAATGCCAGCTTCAGTTCATCCCGAAATTTCAATCATCCAAAATCAAATAAAAAAACCCCAGTCTCTTAGACGAAATACGACCAATCAACAAAAACCTTCAACACCGTCGAAACACTCATCACATCTCAAAAAAACCCGCCGAGACTAACAACAACTAAAATCCTCCTTTATACCATGCGCGATGGTAGTTTTTCTCCTCATTAAAAGAGACCATAAGAATTAAAATAAAAAAATAAAACGATCGTCGGCAGGCTGTGGCTAAATGAGAGAGGACCAGACCGTCCATCACACAATCCCCTTTTCTCGTCTTTCGGAAGCTGTTCGAAAAGAGCACCCCCGCCCCTCCACCTCATTTTTTTCCTCCAGACTTACACTATAATTAACTTCTTAATGGCAGTCACGCCGCTCGGACCGTTGCCTTGGTTACGCCGCAGCTCGGAAATAGGTGCGGCCGGCACTTAGAGCCCGATAGGATCGCGATGGAAGTTTTTAACATAAAAATAATCCTCCTCTCTCGCACTGTTAATAAATGTACATAAAAATGCGATAATGTAGCAGTCGCCAAAAACGTTGTAGCTGGAAATTGTTATTAGTGGATTATTATTAAGGGAGGACACGCATTATGAATTCACAATTACTCCGTCGGCGACAGGTGAAATATCCCGGATTAGTGCTGCAACGGAATATTTAGGGTTAGTACGAGTCCAGGGCAGCAGAGTCGGATGATTTTAGGGTAAAGAAGTCGGATGATTTTAGGGTAAAGAAGTCGGAGTCTTGTCTTTTTCCCTCCGACTCCACTTCCTTGGTAGTCAGTGTCCATTGTATATATAAACGGTTCAAAATATTGCTCTTGGCTAAGAATTAAACAAGAGTAACGGTACCAGTAACAGACATGCTTAAGACATTGCTCTCGGGTTAACTCATTATTTTGAGCCTTGTATTTATAGACATTTAAAACTATTTTTCTCTCATGCAACTACATCTCACCGAACGTTTGGCTGCATCTGGATCCGATGAATCAGTTAATTCTATTTTTATTTGTTCAATTTCGAAAAAAGGTCCGACCTCCAGTAACAGACACCGAAAATTCTGATGATACCCAGTAACAGATAGGATGAGGAAAAAATAAGTAAGGGACAGAATTCCCCTTTTCTCTTCAAAGTGTGCAAAAGTTCTTTATTTTTTAAATCTAAAGCGTTGTTAAATTTAAACGAACTTGAAGCACCAGCTGACCTCGGGGCGGCAGTTCATAACCTTCCACCACTGCCTTGTAAATACCAACTGGCTCATAAAACTCACTCTGACAACACTTCATGGTTGCATCGCATTCATGGGCAACACAAGATCAGTTTTACCCACTAAAAATTCTGATTATTTAAATCCAAAATTATGACTGTCTGTTACTGGACCATTGTCTACTACTCGAACGGTCACGGCTTGCTACTCGATTTTTGATCGCCCATTTTATGATAGCTCTTCATGTGATCCACTGCGGACTTTCTCCTTACAATTCTTTTAGAAAAACAGATTAGAAACATCTTAACTCGGACCCTTCCCCCTCTCAGAAAATAATAAATAACTGTAGTTGCGCTAACGAGTGCAATCAGTCAAGAAGTTTATGGTTCTGAAGATTTACATTGAATCAAAAAATTAGTATATTCAAATTAATGGGGAAAAAAAAAGTTTCAAAAAAAAAAAAAAAAAAAAAAAAACTAGAAGGCGGGCACCAGGTCTTGAACTGCTTTCTTTTAGATTTGAAGGGACCACAAATTCTTGATCGTATTGAGATTGGTAGAGTTGCTTCACCAGTTTAACACCGAAATTCATCTTTCTGTTTAAAATCTATGAGTCGATTTAGAGATGTGACACGAAGTAAAATCTTGCTGAAAGATAAAATGTTTCACTAAATGTGTAACTGCTGTGCCTCAGATGAAGCATCATGCAGTATTACTGATAAACAGAGAAAGTCACGCAGTGTTTTATTTTAAGATATATATAAATTCCCAATCCCAGCAGCCCTCATGCACCTACAAACCAAGAACGGTGTGTCGAAGTGGAGAGAACGTCTTACACAAGATTTCTCATACGCTTTTCTTTTTAAACGTCAAACCCGAACACCTTTTCTTGTTCACATATAATTCAAAAAGAGATTCATCACTGAATATAATATTTTTCTAACCTTGTTGCCATTGTATGAGCTATTCTTTGCTCCAGGAGAGCTGTGCACGTTTCTGCATTATGTTTATCTTTGGTCTTACTTCGTAGATCCGCAATTAAAACTGCAGTTTATGCAACCGTCCACGTTTAGTTGACATGCATAAGATAACTATACATTCTGTCCAACACTTATGGACGTAAGAAGCATTTTTCAACGATTATTTTGGACAATTTACTTTATTTTGGGTTCATCTCTACGAGGTGATACAATTTTTCTACCTTATTTACTTTGGTTACTTTTTAGTTGGTCAGTCCTTCTATATTCCTTTAAAATCTTACTCACCACAGATTTTAAAACGTTTATTTGAATTGAGTTGGATAGTTTTTTTTTCTAACTGAGAAATGATACAATATGTAACTTCGTTTTTTCCCCCCCTAATTATCACCTTGACGACCCATTTTGAGCAATAAAAGGCTTTTAAAAGAGCGTAAAATTATCCGGGCGCCAAGATCTTGTGACAAACTTTAGGTTAACAGGTATGCAAATATTTTCACTACTTTTTACCCTTCACATTAAATAAAAAGATGATTCTAATTTTTTTCACCCATACAAAACATCTATATATTTTTCCATTGTGTTAAAGATCCATCAATTGTTAAAATAATATCTGAAAAGTTGTTTAAATTGAATTACCCATTCATGAGTAACGAGTTTTAGTCTTTTTAATTTGCATGCGTTCATTTTTTCCGACTCAGGGACAAGTTTTGTTCAAACAGTTTTGATATTCTATTATTTTGTATTTGGGTTGTAGTAACATAATTGATGTTCGGTAAATGGGAAATATGTTAAAAACTAGAAAGTCGCCCGTCAAGGTATGACGGGTGAAAATTGCTTCTACTCTTCTGCATTTGAACGAAGCCATTGCCTGTTTGGTGATATCTTGATGGTTAAAATTTTAACCCTAACACCAGTGGATTAACCCTAAACTCCAGTAGATGGCGTTCATTGTTTTCGTTTCTTCATTCCCCTGAAATGACACAGACTTACGAGTAAAACTGTTAAGTTACGGTTCCAGTTCATCCTTGTCACAATAAAGCCTTTCCCAGCATGTTAAACATTCCCAAAACATGTTATCAAATTGCCATGCCGTAGCACGAGTTTCATTGTTGAAACACGCGGGTTACTCGATTATCGGCTATTGTTCATATGTTTTTATTTTCGAAAAAGTGGTCATCTGATACAATTGCATGGAAGCGATTTTTTTTAAAAAAATGTCTCCTTTTGAGCTCGGCTGCAGATATGACTTTTGTGCTTAGCACGGTAGAATACGTAATTGATATCTTCACATAATATTGAACTAACTTACATTGACTGCCTCAGATTTTGATACGTAATTAATGTATTAGACAACAACAGAAAAGGTGATTAGTTTGCATGATACAAAAACTACTCATGGAAAATTAATGGCACATGTTTTTTGCTTTGCCCTGATCAAATGAAACTGGATTATTATTATTTTTTTATTTAACGGTGTGGTTGTGTACACGACAACACATAAAAAAGAACGAGAACACTTGTGCTTTTAACGCATGTCAAATTCTCGATATACATATCGAATTTACAATTTCTTTTATATTCGATGTTATATACAAAAATCGACATTATACAGTTGCACGGGTTCGGGATTTTAAAAAAACCTTGCAGTATAAAAGAAAAAGCGAAAGAAAAAAAAGGGGGGGGGGAATTAGATCGAAGTTACTGAGAGCAGATCATCAATTTCATCGAATCAGAAGAGAAATGAATTCCGCAGCTCTTCAAGTCTTGTAGTAGTTGGCGAGCCTACTTCCCCCTGGGGGCACAGAACATCTTCAGACTTCATTCACAACCACACACCTGCCCCTCATTATGTGGCCGCACACACTCCATTACACCCCGGTGAAGGAGGGGGGGGGGGGGCAGCACAATCCCAGAGACCCATTTCTGGGTGCGAGGCCTTGACCCTGACAAGTGGTAAGAAAAGAACAGTGAGCGTTCCTTTGCTGTTGAAGGGGAGAGACATCCATCCCCCGGTGACACTTCTGATGAAGGAAGTCATGGACCCCGGGCGAACACTTTCTAGGAAGCAGATGGTAGTTTTCTTTGAAGTAAATTGGTTAAATGGACTGTCCTAGGCCGTTTCTTGGACGTTATTGCAAAGAATTTTTAAGTTTCTGAAATGCGTCGATCAATCAGATTTGCATGATTGTCTGCTTCTTGACATAAATGAATACTATAAGCAAAGCCATTAATTTGGTTTCTCAGTTTGTTCAATCGTCATACACTTGGCAAATAAGTAAACTTCTCTGTTAGCTTTTACACATACACATCACGCAAATTCTGGGAAGCTACCCTTAAAAAGTTTCCAGTATAGATAATTAGGAAGTTCTTCTTATGATGTTAGAATTACGCATGGAAAGTGAAGCAAAACATTGATAACAAGAGTTTTTTTTTTTTTTTTTTTTTGTTACTATTCTATTGAATTGAGCGCAAGCTCTCCTTACAGTCACAGTAACTTGATTTGGACCTGTTTTATGTCAGACAAATCTTCGCTATTAAAAAGTGAAATAATTTCAACGCTTTGACTAATCAAATATCTCCTGTTTGAAAAAAAAAAAAAAAAACACCTAACAATATTGCTAAAGCGTACGTCGCAAAACAAACAGCTTTGTCCTGATTAACTACCAATAAATCCCAGAATAGTATAAAATGGACCAACCAACAGCAAGTTGAAAAAAAATGCAAAAATTTAAGAAAAAATTTTTTTCCCCTTAAAACAATGGAAGAAAGAGCACGTCTGATCTGTTAGTTATTACCATGAACGAAATCTGCATTTAAAACGATACTCATTGCCAAAAATAAGACTTTTTGAGACGCGGCTTTCTTGCTCTGGAGCGCAGATTTATGCTGCCTTAGTTCAATACTGAGACAAATAAAAAAAAATTACTGTTTTGAAAAAGAAAAAACATTTATTTGCTGTGCTGTAATTTAGGAAATGACCCACACAAAACCAAACCAAAGAGGGCATTAACTGGAATTTAACTATTCAACACATTTCAGTTTAGAACTCTATTTGGTGCAAACCTAACCTGGCATCATTGTCCAGGCATTTAACTAATAAGAGCAACGATATTCTAGCCATAATCAAGAAGTCAGAACGTAATATTTTTGACTTAAAGGAATCGTGTCATTTATGGAAGAAAAAAAACTGAATTGAAGAATATTTCGCCTATGAAGATGCTAGTTCCGAAGACTTCTAGGTGGTAGAGTAGTCAACGATACGTCAAACCAAAATACTTGAAAGTAAAGATGGCAGGCAGGGCCGGATTTGGAAGTGTGGAGGCTCCGGGGCAACGAAGGAGTGGAGGCCCTTAATAAGGGTTCGAAAAGATCATCATATTTTCGAAAATATCCGATACTTTGATATATTATAGGGGTTTCACCAACTTAAAGGGCTAAATCCTTTCTTTGGTAAGGGAAAAAAAAGAGTGCCCCCATGCAATCTATTGCTAATAAAAAAAAGTATAACAGATTTTTAATGATTAATTCAGAATTCTTTGTTATTATTAAAAAATGTCAAAAAAAGAGGGAAGTGAGAGAAAATCGACGTGTTCAACAGATATTTTCATTTGAAAATTTCCATTCAAGCCATTTCGTCAAATATTTTTTCAATTTTTGAGCTCAAGAAGGGAGAAGTTGTAAGAATGACCTGCAAAGTTAACCATTTTTCGGATTTTTTTTTTACTTACTTTATTTCTCTTTAACTCATAGGTACAAATTACAATTAAATGAATAAAATATATATATATATTGCTACTGAAATGCTTGATCAAATAAAAAATTGATAGTAAATGGATACTTGAAATCAGGGCTTTCTGATATATCGATAATAATAATATTTTTATGCAAGCATTCTTTGCAGAAATACAAAAAAAGTCTGGGAGAAAAAACGTAAAATTTGCTGACCCGTGAAAGTACGGATATTTTGTAAAAAATTTATTGTGGGGGCCCCTTTGTTGTGGAGGCCCCCTGGGCAGTAGCCCCGCCTGCACTCCCCTAAATCCGGCCCTGATGGCAGGGAGGGGGGGGGGGGTGAACTATGATGAAAATCGACCTCTTCACCTGATACACGTTTTTATCAAAAATAGTAACAAGTGCTCATATTTTAGTCGCCCGTGGCAGCCTGGTAATGACAAACGACTGAATGAGCCGGTGTGAGTGAACTCTAGAAGCAACCGGTTGGCCTCCTACAAAAACAAACAAGAGAAGCCACCAGTTGTATATCCGTGCCAACCGGCTCGTCCCATAGCTCCTAGGGATAGTTAAAAACAGACCGTGACGACAATTTTGTCTTCTTCCTGTGGACAACCACCTTGATTTCACCAGACAGTGGCAAGTAAAAAAATATAAAAAGTTACGCCTCCATGAGAATTACAATTTTCGTTTCCGATTTATTTCCGTGACTGGATTACGGACACGATTCACTAATATTAGTACGGTGGTGTGCTATATTATTCGACCCGTTGCAGATAATACTTCCACAATTATTTTTTATAATAATTCACGGGTAAGTGACACAAACATTCTCAAGCAAAACAGCAACTATTTTGTAACATTCAACGCGAACTGTATATTATTCAGAAGATTTCTCTTTTCACTTATTAAGCTGAATTTAATGCTACAATTGAATTTCCAAAATAACATTTTGGATTATCTTTTGAATAATGTACATTTTTCGATGAAAGTTGGGTCATTTCACGGTAATTTAAGACATTTATGCAGAGTTCGTAACGTGACCTTTTTTTACCATAACTTTTAAACTTATTGTTTGATTAGCATACACTGTTAAAAAAAACCTGAAAGTTCAGGTAGTTTTCTGACTGATTTTAACAGAATATTTCCGTAATGCTTCAAAACGTATTTTTTCCTTCCAACAACAGAAATATCACGACAGGAAGTGATGAAAACATAATTTCTCCATTTCTAGGGTTGCCGCTGTGCTGTACTTTGTTAGTATTCTGATTAGCCTTCAAGTTATGATAAACATCGCACTGTTACATGTTGTTAATTAAAAGCTTATTTAGAATAACAACTCAGATGCCGTAGACAAAACAGATAACTTGCTATTTCATGTCTGGAAAGTAATATACTAGTACTATGTCGAAACTGTTTTTACGCCTTTGGGCCTTGTAAGTTTGGAAAAATGTTTGCGCCATTTTCAGACAGGCAGATGTGTTTTGATCGCCTTGGTGATTTGATGTGGGTTTTACTGAGTCAGTATTAGAATATTATTGCGGTGTATTATTTTGCTCAATACTTCGAAATTCTATTCGTTAGACGACGTTCGTCGTCGTCGACGACAATTCTATTCGTTAGTCATATTGTGTGTTCTAGCGGTGAGAATAGTTTTAGGATCTCGTGTTATCCATTTAAAATAAAGGCTATTGGATTACTTGTGTCCAGATGCAATGGAGACACTTAAATTTAGCACCGCTGGTCACATGTAAGTATTGTTGAATATCTTTGTACATGTTAATATACAAATGTATTTTTCTTGTTAATGTGCATTTGATAGAACTCCGATGGTAGCTGATTTAGAATTTATAGAACTATTATAAAGTTACTGTTTTTGCTCTAACGCGTTGTATTCTTGAAAATCATTAAAAAGTTAACTGGCCAACATTTCGTACCAACCGGAGATTATCGGGGTATGCGAGCAAGACAGAAAAAATCACTCAGTTTTTTTTTTTTTTTTTTTTTGGACAGATTGAAGGTAAACATTTTGAATCTCTAAATAAAAGTATTTCTTGCTGTTATATTTTTTGCGAAAAGGCATAGTAGATTGTTAATCTTTGAAAATACAATTACAATTTTGACAAGAATAAGTTTTCTTGACTACTTAGAAATCTGGAAACATTCATTACTCCTTTCGGGATTTCATTTATAATAAAAAATATAAATTATTTAATTTATTTCCTTAGGATCTCATCCAACAACTTGTTTGAGATTATTGCAAGTTTCTTGTAAAAACATTTCGGATAAAACGAACTGATTGATATGTTTAGCCTAAGTATAATGATTATGCGCTAAAAATCTATGTTGCTATTCCAATGAGTGAAAAATGCGGAAATACCGGGGGGGGGGTATACATCATCTGAGTCAAAAATTCTTCACGTGTATGTCAATGATTCTGCTTTTAAACACAGTAAATTGGTATACACTCCAGTCAGGTATATTATTCCATGATAAAGTCAACCGGTTTTTAGTGGTATTTTATTTGACTCATTCTTCAAATAAAAATATTCTATTTTTCATATATGCTTTTCCATGCCACCCCAGACAATGTATGACGAAGAGAATATCGAACAGTATCAGCATCAAAAATTGGTGTCATATTTAAATCCACTAATTTCCTTGCTGGTACTTTTCGATTATTTTTATTCATCTGAAGGTGCAAACTTCGAGATAAATGCTTGAAAGGTAAGTTATCAAGCAAAAATTTCACTAAAATATATTTTAGTAATAAATACAAATTTAAAAAAATAATAGTTTTTGAATAGTTAAACTATTTTTCTATTATATATTATTTTAAACATAGGATAGAAAAACGAGAATGAAATTTCAGTAAAATATGTGAAAATGAGAAACGAAAAAATAGCGCAACGAAAAATCAAGAACCGAAAGTTCTGTAAAGACACACAAAGTTTAAAAACGGAAAAATAAATGAACGAAAAATTTAAAAACGGAAAAATAGATCAACGGAAAGAAGAGAAATGGAATTTTCGTTAAATCACGGAAAATTTATAAATGGAAGAACAGAACTAAACGGAGAAATGAGAAATGGAACTTCTGTTAAGTCACGGAAAATAATTGAACGGAAACGCAATATTTACGGCAACTTTGCTGCCGGTACTTTATCCGTTATTTTCAGGAAAATTTTTTTAACAGTGTATTATTTTATTTTGAGCTTTTCCTACCAACCCACCAACTCAAATTAAAATTTTTTGCAAATCAAATAGGAAATTAAAAAGTTATGGCAAAAAAGGTCACGTTACGGACTTGACATAAATGTTAAAAATACTGTGAAATGACCCAGTTGCAAAATTCTCATCGTTTTGCTTATAGATTTGCCTACTGAAAAATAAAATATACGTATTGATAATCATTTAAAAAAACCAATAACTACCTAACAATGTATCATTGATTCCAAAGGAAGGCAGAAAACTTCAGAGGTGAAATTTTATAATAACTTTCGCAATATTCCGGGACGTCCGTGTTATATAAATAATACATGCAACACAGGTAACGACTTGTTTTATCTGTTCGTCATGTTTTATTAGTCAAAATTTTATTTAGGGAAATGCGACGATGGAAAATCTTAAATTCCAAAAAGGCACCTTCAATCAAAAAAGTTTATGAACCATAGGTATAAACTGAAGAATATTTAACAGTCTTTAAGCATTGTATTATGTTCTAAAAATAGAAAACAAAAGTAAAATCAAAATTTTATGCGACGTCTTTTGGAGAGTAGTTACTCAGTGAGGTATGTCAGTTGAGCAACTTTCACTCAGAAAAACTGAAGTCGAAAAAAAAAACCCCCACCAGTTTTTGTGCGCCATTTTCTAAGAAATCGTCGTCAATTTCACAATTCAGTGCAGTCAGTTCTTAAAATTATACATATTATAATCAGGGGAGATTTAGCGCAGGACTTGTACTGTTTATCTAGAAAAACAAATCCCTCCTTTCACATAAAATTGGTCACAACTCAAGCTGTGAGCAGCAAAAAGATGAAAGTAGACATTTCGAAATTTTGAGTAAACCGCGTTAAAATTCTGATCGTATCCTATAGGTGAAATTTTTTTTATAAATCATGCTGTATAGAAGTACCAACAGGACTACTTGTACTATCTCTTGTCCCTAAACAGAAGATAGGTTCTCCTACCGTTTGCAGTCCAAATTTTTAATTCTGGCACTTACATCCCTTTGCTTCTCACTGCCTCAACTTAGGATTCAATTATTTTTCAATTCTCATTTACTTTTCAGTAGTAGTAAACTTAAGAACTCACCCCAATTATAATATTGGCAGCAAAAATTACTCACAGTACTACAGTGGAATTTAATTAGAAGATGCAGTTGTTAGCCTCTTACACAAGGATGCCATCGATTCCCCCCCCCCCAACTTTATGTTTGTAGGGTTTGGGGGGGGGGCCTCTTTGTTTAGAAAGGGAAGCTACATAACTTTTGATGGAGATGCGCCATTGCTCTTGGGGAGGATGGTTGAAAGTAAATTTAATTACAATTAATTGGTATGTACAGATTACGTACACGTGTTAGGGCCGGAACCTTAGTGGATACACAAATATAATCGTCGGTGTTCAAAGTCTTAATATGTGACCTGCCGAGGAAAATGTACAAGATCAACGATCCAGTGCCACCGCTTTTCCAGAGGCGGCGTAATGATGCCGTTTCAATTTTCAGACCCCCCCCCCTCCCGAAATAGTATCCTTCGCATACGATTTCAAGGTAGCAGCGCAATGAAAGACGTTTTTTTGTATAATATATGCCCGAGGCAATTAACGCATTGGTTGAGCAAGACGTTGACGTACATATAAGCCCACGGCAGTTCAGGAGATAACAACGACAATTTCATAGCTACAGAGTTCGTGCATCTGAAACTTTTTTGCGCTCGTTTGAAGATTAAAATTTATCACTGAAACTTAAAATGTAGATAATTGCGCTGGATTTGAATATTCATTAATCTTAATTAACGGAGAATCTAAAATTTCTTCTTCAGCAGCATAGTCGAATTCCATGCAAACTAGCAACGAATTATCAGGAAAAAGTAGTAAGAGAAATGTAAATCGACTTAACAAGAATCGACTAGAAGACAATTATTTTCAGTATTATTCCATTTTATAAGCGGCTTATGCAAAATAAGCAACGACTAGATGATGTGACTGTTGCTGCAGGGGTTTTAAATGCAGAATATCAATTGGAAGAAGAGGAACAACCTTTTTTATAATGGTAATGTAAAAAAAAATGTTAAGATTTGGCTTACTGAACACGTTCAGCATAAATACTTGATAAATTAACTATCTCTCCAGTAAGAAGAACAGCCCGTTCTGTCAATATATCAAAAGACTTGAGTTCCGTACAGTTTCTTAATTGTACTTTTCATGTGTTCATTTTATGTCAATTTAATGACACTCTATATTGTGGACGACTTGCATGTTTTATCATTTTTTCCCCAAGTCGGGAATTTGGAAGGCAATACGCAGGAATACGAATAATGGAATAAAACAGACTACACACCGATGGGAGACTTCGATAAGGAACTCGTTTTTCTAGGTGGTTATTGATAATGCCGCGACGTCTGACCTCAGGATTCATACTAGTAAAGAAAAATCGTGGCAACGGATGCAAACAGACGACCGAAAATAATTTATTGCGGACTTATTTGGAATGCGTTGCCGTTCTGTAGCGGTATATCTCAGCGACTGCGCGAAAGCAAAATAAATAAATAAATAAATAAAATAAAGCACAATCCATTTTTCGAAACAGACGTCTTCGCCAATGGCACATAACAGGAGTTCCCACCTAGGAGGGGGGGGGGGTCATGGCGGTTCAAACTGCGCCACTGAAATTTTTAAGGGGGGGCTCTAGCTTTGGGAGAGGATCATCTCGATATTTAGGCGGGGGTGCGCCCTTGCAGTATAGGAAAATTGGGCGCCGAGCACATTGAGCCCAATATTACCGGCACCCAATATGCTCGGCGCCCTAAATGTTTTGCGCCCAATCTTCCCATTTCGGCGCCCTTTACTTACGAGGTGGGCACTCCTGCATATAACTAAAGAGAAAAAATCTGTACCGAAGTGTCAACATTAAGCTCTCGATTCAAAAGATGTGTACACAACCGCAATCCGAAACAACAGAAGCAAAAGTAAAGTATAAGCAGTTAACAGGAGTGCTTTTTCATGATCATTTGAAAATTTTGACCCTAAACTTTAATGGCGCCTATATCCTTCGGAAAACCGATTGGGACCCTTATTTTTGCCATTATATTTTTTGTCCTTATGTGTACTATCCCCCTTAAAGGTTTGCCCAAGAGTTCAGAAACAGCATCTGGGAATTATTTCTTCTTTGTAAAAAATGTTGTTTACTTTCGACAAAATCATAGGTCGAGAAAGTACGCTGCCCAATGCTTGCCCATATTGCAAATGATTAATCTTTCAAATGAATTGATGCAATGCATCTTAAAATTTTTTTTTTTTTTAAATACCAAATCTAAAGCTATAGCAACAACCAGTGGCGAGCAAATACTTAATTAAAACACCAGAAAGCACAAGAATGAATGGATTTTCTTTTCTCATAACTAAAAATAAAACAGCGACGGAAAATCATCATTACAGAATAATTTATGTTCAGTTAAATTAATGACTGTTCGATTTTGATAGGAAAGAAAGAGAGAAAATAAAATTAATTTTTTTTATTCATTAAATCTGGAATTATTGTTACCGCTGCTTGGAATCATTTGATTATGGTCAATCAAAGCAACTCAAAGGCGATGGGAGGGGTCCGGACTCCCTGTACCGTCCCCTAGTTTGCGCCACTGGCAACAAGTTCTAATCGTTTTAAAATATTTTCAACATATCGTATAATTGCAATGTTGTTGCATAAACGCTCAGGAGGGCACTAAATGGAGGTCACGAGAGGTCATTTTGACCTTCAAAAAGTTTCCTTATTCGGCAAATTTTGTTCTACGATTCGTTTTACAAAATTGCAATCATTCGGCGAAATTTGGAGTTCCATTCGGCAAATTGAAAATTTCCGCCCTTCCAAAAATTTTACTTCAGGACGACGTTTTCAATTATATTTTATGTACCTTTATTTTTCAAATTAGTTGAGACAGATCAGCGTTTCATTTAGCACTAGTGGTACCCGCTCGGCTTTGCCTTTGAAAATTAAAAGGTCACTTGGTACACCAGTATATTTACAAATAATGGATGATGAATTTCTCGCCAATTTGCCCGCCCATGTTACGTTCCACGTTGTGATAATTTGCTCCGTAAAATGATCTTAAAATTGGAATAGAAAAATAACAAAATCGAATTTTCGAAAAATCGCTTTGAGGTGCACACCCCCATGCTACAAACTAATTTTGTGTCGAATATCATGAAAATCGGCCAAACGTTCTAGGCGCTATGCGCGTCACAGAGATCCAGACAGAGAGAGATCCGAACATCCAGACAGAGAGACTTTCAGCTTTATTATTAGTAACTAGTGGTACCCGCACGGCTTCGCCCGTAATAGCAAATTAAAAGGTCTTTTGGTTCGCCTGTATATTTACAAATGATGTGTAGTGAATTTTCTCGCCAATTGGCTTGTACCGACGTTACGGTTCCACGCTATGATAACTTCGTATCTCGCCAATTGGCTTGTGCCCATGTTTTGGTTCCACGTTATGATGATTTCGTAATTTATGATATATTTTTTTCTTAAAATTGGAATAGAAAAAGAACCACATCGAATTTTCGAAAAATCACTTCTAGGTGCACACCCCCATGCTACATACTAACTTTGTGCCAAATTTCATGAAAATCGGCCGAACGGTTTAGGCGCTATGCGCGTCACAGACATCCTACAGATATCCTACAGACATCCTCCGGACAGAGAGACTTTCTGCTTTATTATTAGTAAAGAAGATACGTATATTATACTGACGAATAATTGAGACTGCAGGTAAATGAGTACATTTTAAAACTTTCTACTGAAAACGCAGTGAAGATACTTCGGCAGCAATGGGGAAAAGTTTTTATTTCGAGGGAGTATTCAGGACAAATTCGTAAGTGGGTAAATGGATAAAATTCCAAACGGGGTTCATTCCGGAAAATCCATCAATACCAGGTAAGGGGAACATAAGAGCATGAAAAGGAAAAAAAAGTTTTGGCGGCAACGTTCTGAAAAGTTTCTAATCTCCTGCTGCTGGTGAGAAGTTCTTCCGAAATTTGGCAAAAAGAAACATTGTACTCGAACTTGAAGCTCCTGCTCCTTTTGGAACGTTTCTTTTTTTAGAGCTTTCAGGAAACATGCTCCCGGGGAAGAACGGAGAGGGGGCGATGGAACAGAACCCGGAAACGCGAGTGGCTGCCCAGTGTCACGTGATCACTCACTCCTCTCCACCGCATATCTCCCTGGCACCATGCCAATAACAATCAAGGTTGCTCGTCTGGCTTCCTCCTGAGTTCAAGGCAGACGGTATATACAAAAGGCAGGATGGAAGGCTTCTGGAATGGGGTCCGTTCGATAAAAGAATATTTTTGCCAAGAATGCTTCAGTTTAAGAAAATGCAATCATATGTCTAATTGCAGGGGAAATTAGAAAATGAGAATTTTATTTTTTTCTGGAAAATCAATTTGTAATCTTTACCGGTTATGGGACGTGTTCACCATTTATTTCCAAAAGTGGTAAAGTGCCGTTTAGCACCCCATGGGTGAGATTATTGAAATTTTCTGAAACCTACTTTTTGGAAGTCTTAAATTTCGTAAAAGTTAAAATCAGTCAAAATATCCTAAAATTTTAGTTTTTGGAATTCCGCATTATTGAAGGAAAAAGAGAAAGTGCCACTGAAATCAATCCAAACCTTTTTACGATGAAGCAAAATCATCATGACAGAACGATTTATGGTCACATGCAGTTTAATTTTTCAGAGGAAGAAAGAGAGAATCTTTTTTTTATTCATTCATCATATCTGAAATTATTGTTACCTTTGGTTGGAATTATTTTACGAAGATTGTAGTCCATCGAAAAAAAGGAAAAGTATACCATGTAAAACCTATGCACATGCACAGCATACAAAAAACAGGAAAAAGAGGTTCCAAACTTCCTCCAAGCATATAATCGTGTATAAAAACGTATATCTACTTCCTTTTAAAACTACTCCCTATTTCATTGAATAAAACTTTTAGAATAAAAATATATACATATATACGTTCGATTTTTAAAAACTTTTTAGATTTTTTAAAATTTTATTTTCCTATTTTACATTTCTCTGCACTAGCACTTTTATCATGCATAAAACGCTGCACATATCTCATGTGCGAATATTTTTCTTCATACCCCATATTTATCATCGTGTTTTAAAAATGCTTTATAATTTTGTAATGATAAAAGACCAGCATTAAACGGCTACTAATAGTAAACATGTCGATATTAAACTAAAAGTGTCTAAAGGCGACGGTCTACTCACTAAATATTTAAAAATTTTCATGTCTAGATGACAACTAAATATAATCCATTGATTACATTCTGCTGTTCAAAACAAGTGTTCCAATGTTTCAAAATTGTTTAATAAAATTTTACAACATCTTGGCAAAAATGAAGGCGGAGAAAAAAAATCATCGCTCACAAATAAACTATTAACTAATTCTGAAAAGTCGAAATTTCAATTGAAAAGAAAAGTTAATGATGAGAAACTACAATATCAAAAATCATTATCCTTGTAATATCTCGGCAGGCGATGCATCGGTATCGACAGATTATCTTTTGCGAATAAATTCGTAATCGGCCAAATTGCGTATAGGTGCATTTCAAGTATTTACACGGAAGCGGGTGTAGTTTCTGCAGGTTTTTGGTATAATTTACATTTGGATGACCCCCGCCGCCTTATAACCAGGAAAAAATTCGAAATGACGGACCTGGTTGGCCCTGAAAGCTTTGCGAGAAAGAGACATTAGTTCAGGTCGGCGAACGCAAAAGTTTCTGATCTAAGTTTCGATTCCTTGTTTGTTCAATTTCAGATCAATCACTTTAGACTTCAAATTAATATGATTATAACATTTTTATTGTAGACTAACACTTTTATTGAAAACTATTTACATATTTACACTGGCAATTAAGTTACAACACTTTTTATCGATATAGCGAATGACTCGCTAACGCAGAGCTTGCGCTCGTGTTTAAAACTGGTTCTGTTCTAAAACTATTGCCACTAAATTTTATCATAATACAATAAGTATTTCTATTAGCGCTTGTAGCGCTCTCTATCTGAATAATAAGCGGGAAGCAGTAGGGAGTTAAGGTTTTATTGATCATTCACTACTCACGTGACTAAAAGCGAATCAAAAAGCAGTTTTGAACTTTGAACGGCCTTCACCAGAACATTCTTGTCGAAGAAGACCGCGTTATCACAAATCCGGTAAACTAAATCCTCCATCAGTCACCCCCGAAATCATGTTCTGGCGAGGTTATCAACATCTGCGATAACTTTCTTTGAGATAACCCGAGTGCTAAAATTCTACATCGCGACAGAACGGGCACCCATTGGCGAACTCGTTAATTTTCCACTGATAGCAGAAAGCAGACAAGAAATTACGCAAAAAAAAGGCGAATGCTTTATCTGCAACACTTAAAAATTTCAATGAGAAGAGAAACACATTTGATAATAATAGTTACACAAATAAAATTACCGAAATTCCTAGCAGAATCTCAAAATCAAATCAACTTCATGGACAAGGATGGATTGATTCAGGCAGTGGTGCCAAACCTACGACCCGCGGTTCCTCCAGATTTCTTGGTTTTATGCCAGACACAAATCCTAGAATAATAATATAGATAATACTTAAACCTTTGTCCACTGTGACCCCCTCCACCCCCCCCCCCACACACACAGTAGAATGTTCTGCTTGCAATATTGAGTGGTCTTCATGAAATACTAATGAAATGTAGAAAAATACAACAATTAAACAGATTGACATTTGAAAAAGAGAGAGAGAGAGAGCAACTAAACTGTGTGCACCTCCCAACTAAGGACGACAATGAAAAAACCCAAAGCACCATTCCGATGAGTCAACAATGAGAAACATGCAACATTCATAAATGCAAGATAAAATGAATGTGCTTCGAAATTAAAGTAATCACAAGAAGAAAGAGGGAGATTGGAAAAGAGAAGCCTCATACGTTACAAAAGCAATGAACCATTGAGAAAACCCAGACTCCTAACAAAGTAAAACAATCTCTACTGATCATCCGAGGATGACATAGAGCGCAAGGGGGGTGGAGGGGGGTGAGATGAAAAAAGAAAAGAAAGCCTCTTGAGCACACAACCATAACGGGGAGGACTCCTGCCATTGGTCGAGAGCGATGCATGCCGGGAGAGGTGAGGGGGGGGGGGCGGAATGAGAAATCGATTTTCGGGAGACGGAGATTAAGAGCAGAGAGAATGGATGGTGCCTGGCTCTTCCATCTATCTACCCTCACGTGACGACGGATAGATATTTCCCGCCAGGGGAGGGGATGTTCCGGTGAATTTTGAATAAGTACGAGGAGCTTTAATGAGATGGGAGCTCTAACCGGGAGGGATTTTTGAAAGGGAGAAATAGGGATTTTCGCCCCCTCTTCGTCAAGTGCAGCCAGGAACGGCGACCGGATTCGTCGAACATCCGACAGAATTTATTCAAACGGAGTGAAATGTATGAAATTCTTATACACTTTCAAAGAGATCCAAGCACAATTTTTTGTTTCTTTTAGAAACTATAGTATTTGAAAACAACTAAATGTGGTAAATGCACATCAAAAAAAGGGAGGGGGGGGGGGGGTCATAGGCCTACATTTACAATTACAAAGAAGAAAAAACAAAAATATGAAACGTTGAGATTTTTTCGGCTAGTCCTATATCACACAATGCCACTTTATAGGTTAACCACTCCTAGCCCGTACCTACCACTATTTATAGCTAAACAGGTTCGATGGGGCCTTGAAGATGGCTGATTTTTTGATTCAGATCAGAAGCCGAGCAATACCCCCAGAGGTATTGATTCACTTGCAAGACTTTGTGACCACGACATATTTAACGTGCCCCAGTCACCATTAACGAACACGAAGGTTTTTCGACCAACTAGGATCGCACCCGGGACAATTCACTTACGAGTCCGAAAGTCCTACCGATCAGGCCAAGTACTACACTGCAAGAGGTTAACTTACACAAATTTCACATTAGCACAGTTCGGACAATGTAAGTATATTAGTTTTCGCCACTGTCCTAGTAAAAATATCATTTTACCGGCAAAATGGCTAACCCTGAATTGGGGTATGAGAGATAAAAATTTACACTAGCTAGCTACAGTAGATTATTTAAATTCTTTAAGATACTGATTTTTTTTAGAAAAGGGGAAGAGGCGGATTGCCAGTTTTCTACTCAGAGAGTTATTGACACCAAAACTTTCGTTGACACAGCACAAGGGTCTGAGAGGAAGAGAAATGTTTAATGAATCAGCACTAAACAAAACTGACAGCTCTCTGCCTCTACAGGTCAGAAAACCGTCAAAAGTTTTAACATCAATACAAAACCCTTTGATAAGTTAATCTACATTGTCCCGTTCTGGCGTAAAACCGGCTAGCTTACTCGCCCCTTGCCTTCCCCTAAGGTTTGAGTGGAAGGATAGTACGGAGGGCGTTCTTTTTTCATCTTCTTCGCAGCAACGTCTTTCTTTAGGTATCAATTTGTACTGTTTTCCACGCGTCAATCAATCCACAACTATGAACAAAAAGAATATCAAAAGCATTATCCCTTCTGATTATTATCAGTTTCTAACAAACAGCAGAGTTTTTATTAATACGTCTTTCAACAACTTTATACAGGAGCGCAAACTAGACTTCTTTGCAGGGGAGATTTGCATAAAATGCCCCCCAAAAAAGAAGAATAGTGCTGTGAGGGAAGAAGCTAACGTGAACTTCGTATTTTTTCGACTAAATGAGCATCGAATAATTCATTTTACGTGTGAGCACATGAGTGGTTTTTTGTTAGAAAAATTTTCTATGATTTCTTCTTTTTTTCGGAAATCAGTTTCATGTATGTTTAATACAGGGCAATCCCGTAACAACGAACTCCAAGGGGCCGCAAGTCTTGTTCGTTGTAACGAAATTCCAAGTAATGTAATGGCTATTAAATCGAGGCTGAAAATATTTCGTTGAAACAAATAGTATTTCGTTGTATTGGTATTCGTTGTAAAGGGATTTCACTGCGTTATTTTTTCACTTATCTTTTGATTTCCGATACGAATCCACAGAGCACAAAACAGAGAAGGTAAGTTTTTGTTCGTGAAAAACGTCGCAGAATTTATTGAGACATTCCTTTTCAAAGATGGTGCTGTGCAAAAGCGCAACTGCTCGAGTGAGTTTTTCTGTTCAAAAAAAAGGGGGGGGGGGGAGTCGATTCCTGACACAACTAGCACTGGAAAGGACGAAAATTTGAAAAAATACTACTGAGTTAAAAACCGATGATGAATCACTGGAGGGATTGTGTCAGTTGTATGGATCAAATCTGTCTGGCAGCCATATCTGAATCGACCCGGAGCCAAGTTCAGCGAATTTAAACATAAGATCTGAGTGTGAGAAGTTTTGCTTCGAAATTAGTGAATCCTACGAAAAGAAAAAACATCCAGGCATCCCCTGGCATTTATTTGAATTTTGACGTCTTAAATTCCAATTATGTGTTTCGCAATCAGGAATTGCGACAGGACTGTACTTGTTGGGTCTCTTGTTCCCAAATGGAATGCAAATAAAGATGAAATTCGCGCCCGTCATATGACGACTCGTGTTTAGGTAAGATGAAGCATATCCATTACAAAATAAATGGTAGTTAGGAGCTGTTTTAAGATATATAGTTAATGTGACCAATTTGTAGCAGACTTATAATAAAAGATTATATTTACAGCGCATATATGCCGTTATGGTACATTTATTTCATATCTATATTACTGTCTAACCACGGATTGTATGGAAAGACAAACATCCGTTTTACAGCCGGAAATGGACGATTCTATTATTTTTTTTACCGATGTCAGCTTTTGCAGAAGCAGAGTCTCATTCAAATGAGCGGAATACGCGCATCAAATTTTTACTATTCCCCCTTATTCACATAAATTCGTCTTATCTGGAGATTTGAAAATTCCATGCAATCCGTGTTTGGTCAGTAAATGATGGTAATTGGTAATTTGGAAATTTTGTTTTTGTTAAATAAGTTCATCTACAATAGTGTTTTCCCTGAATAGACATGATTTCACACAAAAAAATAAATAAATAAAAACTCAAACCTTGATCGCAACGATTTGTAATCATGATGAGGAAAATTACTCCCTCGAAATCTAAATAAATATTCAAAACAACGAGCTAGACTTTCTTCACAGTAATATGAAATGTCGAATGAACATCAAAGACGGTCTAGTGAGGACATATAGCAATTCGCTATGAAAATAAAAAAAGCATAAGAGCATACCCCCGCTCTGTACTTACAAGGTGGTTTTGCTTCGCAAAACTTGTTTTCGTTTCCGCGAATGAAAAAAAGAAGAATGAAAGGACTGCGATCTATAACGAAAAAGCGGTAAAGAAAAGAAAATAAGACAAGAGGGCGTCAAAATGACGAGTTTTAAAAATGTTTTCCATAAAAGCAATCATTCACTGGACACATGTATTTATAAGTGTAATCAACCCGTAGTATGCTATTATGGCGCAAGGCGCGGGAGTTCAGGAAGGTGAAAGCTATAATTTAACAGTTGCTTTTTTCGTTTAACAAATAAAATTTAAACACGGCCTTCACAGCAGGGTTCGTGATTTTTTTGATTAAAAAAAAAAAATTAAAAAAAAGTCGGATTTTTTGATTTAAATCGGATTTTTTTGATTTAAATCAGATTTTTCTTATTTTTAAAAATCTTTAAAAATTTGTGGGTATTAATTACTTTACATTTGCTAACATAATACGTTTCATACTATAGATGAAAAAGCAACTTTTTACTATTTTCATTTCATGGTAGTAGCTATTTTCGATAATATAGTTTAAGTAGATCTGTTGACACAAATGCATGTTTTAAATTAAAACTAAAGGTAACCCCCCCCCCCCCCCCCCAAGCTACAACCACCAATCCTTCAACTATAATTCTGGGAAACAGTAATACCACTATTTCCTAGAATTATAATTTTCATACTTTTTAGAAGAAAAGATTCTTAAAATTTGGCAGTTTTCTATGTTCATCAGCTTGGAGTCAACAAAAGTTCTGAAATTGATTCAATTATTCAATTGGGATGAAGAAGTCAAAAAAAAAAAAAAAAAAACTTTGATAATAAAGCAATCTGAACTAATGAATCCATTCAGCTTACTTTTAAAAATTGGAAATGTATTTTAAATATTCAATATTTTTTAAAGATTTATTAATATGTTATGTTGTTTAGATAAGATGTGATTTTGTTTTACGCTTTGTTAAAAGATAAGGTTTCCATCATCATTTACATCTTTAGTGTAAAATAATATGTTGAACAATTACTTTTTTTGACTATAACATATCTGTCATGGTGTATGAGAAAAACTGCAAATTTTTATTTTGTTCTGAACAACTAATTTTGAAGTAAAAGCAATATTGAAAGAGTTTGAAAACCTGTTACACACACAGAAAGAGGGATCTATGTAGTTATGCCAGTTGGAGTTAAGATTGTATAATACAGCATTGTTAAATTTAGAGCCACACATTCTAAAAATGCAAAATTAATTTATAAAAATAAATGCAACTGATTTTAATCAAAGATTTTTTAAAAAAATTCACTTGATAAAAATCAATTGATTTAAATCGTGATTTAAATCACGAGCACTGCTTCACAGCGGTCAATCAAGGATTTTATTTTTAGGTCCGTATTTTGTGAAAAAAAAAGAAATTTTCGTGACATTCTATCTATGAGAAAATAAGTACAAAGCATGTCAACGGGAATGACTTAAAAAGCTTTTTTTTTTTAAACTGATATTTTTCTTTCAGACGAATTGATTGAGCTTTAAAGAAATAAAAGTTTTTTTTACAAATGAAATTTTGGGAAAGCTCTAATTTCAAGAATAAAATTTTGCGAAGTGGGCGATTTAGCGAAGGGGTAGCAAAGCGGAACAATTTGTGTCCAAATCGACCCCTGCTTCTTACCTGAGAAACAAAGAAGCAAAATTTATTTCATAGCCGAGTTGTGATTGCCTGGAGTCTGCAGTAGCTAAAGTTGATTTACTTTAACTTCATGTATTTAGAAATCAATCAGTTAGTCTCAAATGACAACCGTAAAATCCTAAAAATGCCCTGAGTAACCAAGTAATAGGGAGGGGTTCCGGAACTGGAACGTTAACACACAGCTCCGAATATCAAAACAACGGAAAAATCTTTATAAAGTTTGACTACGGAGTGACAGCGGATGACTTTGAAGCAAAAACATCATTCGTATCATTTGTAATAAGTATAGAATCAGTCGAAAAGAGACGAGTAGTAAGAGGTGCGTTCTCATTGTTCCTACAGTAAAACCTGTGAAGTTGACCACCTGTCTAAGTTGACCACTTTTTTCAGGCACGGAATCAGCCCTTGTCATATATATCAACCTTTGTAAGTTCTTTGTAAGTTGACCACCTGTTTAAGTTGACCACTAAAGTAATGCACCGCAAGTGGTCAACTTACACAAGTTTCACTGTATCTGTTTCAAAATAATAGCAAACAACCTATTCTAAATACTAATACAACTAATGTTTTCGCTTCTAGGCCATCCGCCATCTGTCCGTAGTCAATCGTCAGTTGCCACAACTTCGAGAAAAAAGGTCCCAAAATTTTCACCAGATATAAAGTATCATGACACTGGGATATAAAAATCAGCGGACTTGCTCAAAATCGAAATCCGAAAGGGAGAATTTCTTTTGTTTAACTCTCCTAAAAACCCGCAAAATGCGTTTCTTTTTAAACAAACGTAATAATCTACAGTAGAACCTCAGAAGTCCGAACTAGTTCGGGCTGAGCCCAGTTCGGATTTACCGGATGGACTATTTAAAACTCTTATCATCAGTTCAATAGTGAACTGAAAGTCTCTGTTCTAAAAGCAATTTTACTCCCTATTAAGAACGAGTGACAAATACGTTATCTACGTTATATTAGCAAGAATATCGTTGTTAGTGTGTACTAGTACACTAGTACAATAGAGTAAAATGAAGTACAAAATGAGTGTGGTGCAAGATTGGATTATCCAGCTGATTCAGTTCGTTGCATCAACGCAAGATTACAGAATTCAGCTCTGCATAAAAAGGTACACAGCTATGTTATACGTAGTATTCAAACGTTTTCCGAAAGTAGCTGTCACTAAAAAAAACGAACTTAGCTTTTGAATCTGAGTTTTTGTGATTTTCCGTTTTTTAAAATTTTATTTCAGGGTTTAGGCCTTTCACTTCACAAGCTGCTCGGATTATCCTGAATTTCGAATCTTTGGGTTTCGGATTTCTGAGGTTCCACTGCATTTTAGCCTTCGAATAAAGGGAGGAATCATTGCCACGTCGCCAATAAATATCATTGAATTTTCTCGTTTTTGGTTTTGAGCATTTACATCCTTGTTGAGGTCTCTGCTCCAAACCAAAACGTACATTACTATAACCGTATCAATTAATAAGTTGCTTATCCTCTTATATATAATAGCCGATAGTCGAGTAACGCGCGAGATTCAACAATAAAACTCGCGTCACGGCATGATAATTTGACAATATGTTTTGGTAATGTTTAAATTGATTTGAAAGGCTTTATTGTGACAAGGTTGAACTCGATTCGGTCACTCAACTATTTTACCGGTAAGACTGTGTCACATCAGGGGAATGAAGAAACGAAAAAATGGTTTGCAATTAACGCTATCTACTGATGGAGTTTAGGGTTAATCCACTGGAGTTAGGGTGACAGTTTCAACTATCGAAATATCGCCAAACAGACAATGACTTTGTTCAAATGCAGAAAGCAATTTTCACCCGTCATACCTTGACGGGCGATTTTCTAGTTTGAAAATTAAAGGGAGATATTAAAAGTTGCCCCATTAGTTTTTTTCTCTTTTCTTCTGCTTACTTGCGGTGTGGGTACTCCCTTCCCTTCACAACTCTTTGGGGGATGCTCGAGTACAGTCAGCGCCCCTGTACAAACACACGCGAACTGTAAAGGAGACATTTTCCCAAATGACGCAGGAAGGATTTTATCTTCTCCACCCCAGACGACCGGAAACCGGACTGTAGGACGACTTTAGTTTGGAGCAAAAGGAGGAGATACTCCCACGGGGCAGCACATCAAAAAGGGAGATTAAGGGAAAATCCCACAGAGGAAGAAGGGGAATTTTCAGACAATTGATGACGAATTGGGATTGGTCTGAAGAGAGCCAACTAAGAGTTTTGTGATTGCATTTCGTTTAAATACTGTTGCTGGCGAAGTATGAAATTCGGCATTCAATAGGAACTTGGCATTCTTTCTCATACTACTTTTTATATCAGGAATTCGATTGAATGCCGATTTCTCATTTTATGCATTCCGGACCCCTTTTAATAACCAGTAACATATACCCGTGAAAAACAAGGAGACGTTTAACATGGAAAATCAGCTAAGACAACAATAAGTAACAATACAATAGTACCAAATATAATAACAGCAAACAAAATTTGTTCCAACATTAAAGGAATTCGGTTTTGAAGAACGAAATATATCCCATTAATTTTTATGCATAAAAATGGGAGCAATAATTTTTAAATTTGCAAGTTACAACAATATTTCTTCCGTTTCCAAAATATGTACACTGGCTTTCCCCAGTCGCATCAACGCCCGTTTATTTATTCATCTATTTTTTCGGAAACCGATGACAAGGAACCATGTTTAACGTTTGCAATTGCTAGCTTACCGTGCGTCTCAGGGTAGGAGTACAACACTGAAATTTTGCAAACAAAATATATTTTACCATTTCATGGTGAAATCTGCATCATACAAGTCCAAAAAAGAACACGGAATGTGGCTAAAAACATTGCTTATTTATGTCTGATTTTAAACCATAGGAAACGCTGGGAAGGTTAAATCCTTTTTATGAAGGTGTGCTACTGGCACGAATGTCTCTGAAAACATTTAGGTTGTTACCATTAAATCTCCATCGGAAGAGTCGATTCGGCAGCCATTTCAATAAATCACGTTTAAAAATCGAAAGTTTGTGAAAAGTCCAATAATGGACTCAATTTCCTATTAAACCAACCACAAATAGGAATTCAACATGGATCAAGACGTCAAACATAATGTGTTCGTAGCAATAGACTGTTGACATGATTTCAACATTCCATTGTGCGTCATAGCAGAGAGAATAAAGCAGGAGAAGGAAAGCAATTATAAACAATAGGATAGCTTTCCAATTAAGACGCACAAAAGTATATTAGTTATTTAGGTTCTGTGGAACCGATGACATGTGCAGAAAGATGGAAACAAAAAACAGGCGTAGTTAGAATCAGTGCTACACCGCATAAAAAAAATAATTTAAAAAAAAGTTTAAAATCCATTTTAAAACCAAGTTTTTTCCGCAATTTCAACAGTTTGAGAGAAGTTGATGGAAGGTTGGCTTCCAAATCATACATACGTATAATTCCTCAAAATTATGGGGGGAAAATAATATTTGGATATCGCTGTTTATAACGGACCAGATCAAGTCCTTTTTAAAACTCCAAATGCAGCATAGAAATGGCAAATCTCAATCAAATGAATATATCTTCAAGTTTTTCACAAAGTAAAAGTTTGTGCGCGGATTCAAATAAAAAAATCTTAACTGATGCACTTATAAAGAGAGACATTCAACAGAAATGCGTTCACGAATTATTTGATATTTCATTATTTGCTATTTTTTGTACTTATTTTGTTTTTTATTTTTAATATACAATAGAAGAACAACTGGACACTATGGAACGTTTACATTAAAAGACATTTTGAAGGAAAGGAAATTTATAAAAGAATTGTGATGGATACATAAATGAGTAGATGTTTTGACACAGAATATTTTACCTCTTTAGCCTTTTCCCCTTCAACTAAAGCTTTTTAAGTACCGTGATAAAATCCACCGATAAGTTGAAAATCACTGGTATCGGAGCAAAATAAAAATCATAAACTACAACAGCTACTTTACATTCGAATTGAAGAAGAGTATAGTATAAAATGTCGCTTTGATGAATAGAAATACATAATAAGTCTTTAGAGCGCAAAACCTATTTAGTGAAAACCTCTCTAAAAAGACTAATGAAGTATTATTCCTAAAACTCAAATAATACAGCAAAAACAGAAGAATTATTTTTAAACTAGTAAAATAAACGAAATAAATTCAATTTAAGCTCCGTAGGTGAAATGCCGGGTGTTCGAAAAGTGCTTGACACGTAACCCCCCCCCCCCCCCCCATAGAAAAGCAACAAATTGTCTTATAATTTGAGGTTTGCGCAAAAATTCTTCACAGGTTCACGAATTTATGACATTAGGGGGGGGGGGAGGAAAGAAAAAACTTCCCAATTGTCTTAATGGCGGCGTTGTACCGTCAAAGGAAAAAAAACCTAATGTGAGGTGTAAAATATTTTTTTTTTTTTAAATCCAGAGCAATACTTTTCATTACTAGAGTTGAATGTCTGCACCGTTTGTTACTTAAACTCAAACCACAAATTTAAATGGTACTCAAGTTCATCCCATGTATGAACTGCGGACACTGGACACAGTTAAGCCTACTTGGGTAATTCGGATTTGCAGATATTTAATGCTATAACAATGCTACACAGTTGGAAACAAATCAACACAAATAATAATAATGATAATAATAATAACCTGTTAAGTATTATGGCACAAACCGCACATTCATACCACAGTTTTCTTTTGGACAATCTGTTCTTGTATATTAAAGAGGGGCTGGGGGGGGGACACCCAACACCGTCTATTTTAGCCCATACTGCCAATCTTAATACTTTTTTTTTCAACATAATAGTTTGGACTGTGAAAATCAAACTGTATCACAAAGTAAATTCCGGCTGTTCTAGTGTATTGATGTCTAAGTGACTTTTTTGTAATGATAATTGGCAAAACAGCAGTAGAGTGAGTCAGATTTTAAAACAGGAAATCAATGTTCAAAAATAGTTTGAAATTATTCGACTAACTCAAAACCTCTTACTATCGCGCATTTTTTTGAAAGATAAGTTACGGGTATATTCAACTCGAGTGTGTTTCGGTGCAATTGGATTCGAGCCACCTTTAGAGCGGACTTACAATACTATTGGTAGATAGAATGCGATCGAATCGAGTTGAATAGACTCTTAATTTTCAGTTTAAATAATTAATCCCTTTTAAAAATAACCGATTTATTCAAATAATATTAACCAATAATTAGTAAAATCTATGAAGCTCTGCCGCTAAATGACGCCACGCAAGAGTTAAGCCTAACAGGGATGCAGCTGTGAGGTGGGCGCGACTAACAGAAGGTTAAAGAGTTAGACACATACATATAAAACACGAAGTCAAGAAGATATATTAGTTCACACTTTTTTACATGGCTAAAGAAGTGTCCTTGTCACACCGAAAGACGTGAACGCAATTTACTTTAAAAGTTTAGAGCGATACTACCTTGTTTTCACACATTACGTTTCTGCATAAGGTAAAGTATGTGCAGTTTAAGTGTAGTTGCTTTACCCAAAGTAGCAACATGGTAATTAGGAAGAAAAGTTTCTTATTGATTCAAATAGGATTCTTTCCTCTAACTTACGAGGGGGCGGTATGAACTTCCTTTTTTTTTTCTTTAATAAAAGAATTTGAAACGTAAGTCTTTATACTGTACAACGAGCGCTGTATCTGATGGTGCAGGTCTGAATTTTCGCAACCTTACCGTTTTCGAGATATACGCAATCGAAATATGGCACATATTCAATAGCGTAAGCCTCCAAGGGTCTGGCCAAAGGAAATATAGGTCCTTTTAAGGACCCTCAACAAAAATCTAATTAGTTAAAAAAAGGCCCTTTACAAAATTCTGATTAACCAGAAGGACTTTTCACAAAATTTCAATTGACCAAATCAGACCTTTTCATTTTTTAATAAATGAGCATGCAAACCAGAAATATAATCTATATTGATGGACAACTTTTGGTTTACATTTTGAAATTTTACAAAAAACTAGATTTTTTTTTTTTTTTTTGTTTTTTTTTTCTTTTAATTCAGAAAAATGGGACCCTGTGAAAAATCCTGGACAGACCCCTGGTCTCGGTGAATTAGACAAGATTTGGAAATTTTTCAATTAGGGGAACATGGGGCTAAGTGAAATAGCGGAGCAAAGTGAAATGGTGAAATATTTCATCTGCTTTTAGCGACACCTATCTGGTAGTCTTTTAACTATATAATATGTAGTCTATTCCAGTCAGAAAAAAATACCGCAGAAGACTAAATAAATAATACAGGCAATTTTTTAAAAATGATACTCATAGGGTAATATTTTGTTGTAAAAGTCAAAAATTATTTTTAATGCTATAAAATGATAAAGTTCTTGTTATTGACATTTTAAATATTTATTGAGACCTTCTAATATTCAATGCAGTATTAATTTAGTTAATATTAAGCTTATTTGTATTTTAAACACCTTTACATATATAGATAAATTGTACAATCAGTCAAGTACATATGGGGCAAAGTGAAATAGTTTATTTCATTTAATCATTCAATCATTTGTATAAATCACTTACGTTTTCACATATTAATTAATTCATTTACATTCCTTCATTTAGTAATTCACTTGTTTATTCATTCATTCACTTATTTTCTTATTCAGTCATTCATCTACCCGCTCATTTATTTTTCTTCATATATTACGTGATTGATTTATTCATTTAACTAGTGGTACCCGCACAAAAGGTTATTTGGTTCACCTCTATATTAACAAATAATGGATTATGAATTTCTTGTCAATTTGTTATATGTTGCTCTCATATGTAACGGTTCCACGTTATGATAACTTGGTAATTTACTCGTTCATCTCATGATAATTTTGCTCGGGAAAATGTTCTTAAAATTTTAATAGAAAAAGAACAAAATCGAATTTTTGAAAAATCGTTTCGAGGTGCTAAACCATATTCTATGAACTATTTGTGTCAAATTTCATGAAAATCGGCTGAACGGTCTAGGCGCTATGAACGTAACAGACATACAGAGATCCAGAGACACAGACTTTCAGCTTTATTATTAGTAAAGATTATTCGTTTTATTGCTTCATTATTTTTTGAATTATTCGTTCAACCTTTTATTTAATGATTCTTTTGATCAAACATATGTTTTATAATCGAATAGAAGATATTTCATTAGAAAAATATTTTATTTTTCACTTTGCCCCATGAAACAAAAAAGTAAAATTTTTCCACTTTTTTTAAGACCCAAATTTACTGCCAAAAATAAAAAATACTCTTTCAACTTAAGTTTTGTTTATAAAATACAATGTTCTCTCTTTATGTCTGAAATTTTCAAAAGAAATTTCCGGTTTGTTCATTTTGAAAAAGCTCAAGTAATCTTAACCATTTCACTTTACCCCACGTTCCCCTACTAAATATCAGAATTTAATTGAGACTACTTCTTAAATGGACACCAAATTTAAAACAGTAATTGAAAACTACAGTAGATCCTTGTTTATACGGCCCCCGTATCATCCGGATCAAATTTGTAGAGTTAAAAAATATATATATTGGCGTAAATAATAATTTTAAATAGTAATAGCAAGAGCGGTACTATGAATACACCAAATATTCACTCTTTATTTTGATTAATCGTACAACTCCTGCATAGGATAGTGCATTTGGAGTTTTTATTTTTGCTCTAATAAAAGATAAATACGCTTATTTACGAACGTGTTTTACTTATTACCCACATTATGCGGACTGCCTTTGGTCCCAGGAGGACCTGATTAACGCTTGGTCCTACGAATCCGTGAACCTGGGAACCATACTTTTAGGAGCACCAAAATGGGGAAAATTTATTCCTTTCCTCCATTTTTTAAAATCAACTAATTAAAATTATGT
This sequence comes from Uloborus diversus, assembly GCF_026930045.1. Taxonomy (NCBI): domain Eukaryota; kingdom Metazoa; phylum Arthropoda; class Arachnida; order Araneae; family Uloboridae; genus Uloborus; species Uloborus diversus. Next base: position 181,877,858 of record NC_072735.1, on the reverse strand, counting down.
GTATTATCTTGCACCAAATTTTACCAGAACCTGGGTATCACTTTGGCTTGATCGGAATCCGAGTCCCTGTTATTCTTGATAAACGACGTTGCACTGTACTACGTTATTCAAAAGAATGACTAATGACTTCCGAAAAGTTTCCTAAGTGTTGCATAGTTAACTACCAAGACTTACACCATAGAAATAAACCATGTGAGGCAGTGAGAAGCAAAGGGATGTAAGTGGACATTTTCAAGTTTTGGGTAAAACGCGTTTAAAAATAACATCCTAGTTAGGCTTTCATTGAATTTTTTTTCTAAATCATGCTGTATAGCAGCACCTACCAGGGATACTAGTACCATCTCTGGCTCAACTTAGGTCCCATTACTTTGTTTGACCATATTTGTTGTTTAGAAAAAAAGTTATGGCCAGAAAACAGTAAATTTTATGCAATTTTCCTATTAAATGATTAAAATGATATGAAACCCATTGTGTGTTATAAAAGTTTGGTGCCATATAACAGTAACATTAATAGTAATTGTAATGATAATTTAGAATAAACGCTTCTCTGAAGCAATACAGTGATATAAAGCCGAACTTCTTACTAGGTAACTTCTTACTTTTACTGAAATATCTACATTTACACTAAAAAGAATGAAATAAAAAAAATTTGAGAAAAAAAAATAGAACCGACTTTAAAATTGCTCTAAAAAGTGAAAAATAATTTTATTCTTTAAACACCATCGATAATACTTTTAAACATAATTTTTGAAGTTGGCGCAAAAACGATAGGTAAGATCATTCACAGCCATAACTCAACTACAACTATAAATTTGACCAGGGCTAGTTTCTTCAGTACCACATGCATTACGCATTGATAACAGCATGTTTGAGTAACGATATAAATGTTTCGTTCCTAGCTTTGGATAATTTTCTGAAAAAAATATGAACGAAGTATCGTAATACTGTGTTTTACTTTTTGTTTTTGCGCCAAACTTCAAAAATTATGTTTAAAAGTATTATTGATGGTGTTTAAAGAATAAAATTCTTTTTCACTTTTTAGAGCAATTTTGAAGTTGGTTCTAATTTTTTTTGTTTTCAAAATTTTTTTAAATTTCGCCACTTACATCCCTTTGCTTCTGACTGTCTCATATATGATATATTTCAATCGCAAATGCCTCGAAAACGAGAAGGTTGCGAAAAATTACGCCTTCACTATCAGATACAGCACCCTCAAACTAAAACAAAATTATTTTAAAAACATTTCTAGAAAAGCAAGTTCTATTCCGCCCTTTTTTTTTTATCGGGCACAGGAGATCGGCAACATTTCCAAGGTGACCTTCCTCATTCCTGAGAGTGGTGCGAAGCTACGATGTTCCAAGAATGCTTCCGAAATAACCAATTCAAAAAAGTTGGTGGATACCGGACAATTCAGCGCGTTCCATTTCCCAGAAGACAGACATCAAATAAGAAGGGCACACAAAGAGCGATCCCCGAAGCCCCCCGCAGGGCTGAACTACATGCAGCAGCAACAAATCCTTCACTGAGGAAGGATGAAAAGTCGATTAGCCGGAGGGGCGCTCTTCACAAATCACACCATCTTGTCCTCAGATGCTGGAGGGAGTGGAGATGGGACAGAACAGAATGTAATCGTTCGCTTCTTCAAAAACCCAAATGGTCCGCGGAAAACCAGTTTCTAACATCAGTCGGCTCCCTTTGGAGGTCGCTTTAAATGCAACAATGACATCAATAGCTATGCTGCATCTCATTTTATACTGACGTTCCTTTTGACAAAGTAAATAAAGCATGTGACAAAATATGTTCTAATAATTAATACAGATTTTGTACGCAGTGCTACTTTGGCGCAGTCAATAAGTTTTCCGCAGGGAATAATTTCTACCAAAAGAAAAGCAGGAGCCCTTCACAACTTATTTTTACACGTTGATAGCATGAATTTCGCCCTAAAAGTTGAAATCTGCATTCCATTGAAAAGAAGGGCAGGCACTCTGCTACCGTGAGCTCCTATGCAAACTAAGCCCTGTTTATATGTCTACTGAAAATATATTTATACTCTAATCTGAATAACTAACTTTAATGTATTTACATATATATATATATATATATATATATATATATATATATATATATATATATATATATATATATATATATATATATATTTATACAAATATATATATAAAACCGTCAACGTTCAACTAACGAAAAACAACTTCCTTTAACCGATTATTGAATAGGCCGTGGCCTACCCACGGTCTATTCATTAATCAGGCTCTGTACTATATATAGTACCATACAGTTCAAAACTATAATTTTGCGTTAATCCATATCTCTTGGCGACATCAGTTTCCGTTTAATCTTTTTCAGGTTGTTTGTAAAATTCCAAGTTTTCATTTAAGTATGGGGAACGGAGTTTCAGCGGAAGCAGTTCTTGATTTATCACATTTTACAGAAGACAAATGACCAACAGTTACCTAACTAAAAGAATCTGTCTTTTGCAAAAGGTTCATGCGCATGAACACCGTACATGCATTTTCTAAAACATGTCCCGAAATTTACGGGAGCAGTCACTGGTTGACCAATTAACTCACAGGAAAACGCACTGCATAACGTTATGAACGCGAAAAACTAACAGGAAAATAAAAGGACAAGTTGCAATTAGTGACAAGGGGGATTTTCGATGGGGTAGGGTTTGGGGGGGGGGGGGAATACATCAAGCTGCTTTGGAGAGACATTTCAGAAGAAACAATTGTCGTGCAAAGACAATACTCTCAGTTAAACTCTCGTCGACAAACATTCATTTTCCGTACCTATACAATTTTTATTACCAACTGAGTAGTTGGAAGAGCATTTTGAATCTGGTAGACTTCCACAAAAATGCTGGTTACAAGGGAGTAGCAAAACCAGTGTTTTAAGAGAAGTTTCCAAATGAAACCAAAAGCTTGACACTGATTTCAATTACACTGAATTTTAATACATAGAGATATTCGTCCTATGAGCTTAAGTTCTTTTTTCCCTCAGGTTTATTCATTCTCATACCAACTCCTCTGTAGTATCGCACCAGAAAAATATCTGCAGTATAATATACACTATGTCCTTTTGACATAGGATCGGGAAATCACAACTGCTGGAAAACGACTTAATTCCTCTTTCCAATAAAACTTCTTTTTCGATAGGCCGGCTTACACTTCCCCGTGGGGGAAGGGGGAGAGGGGGCGATTGTGAGCGGATAGAACACGAGTTTTTTCCCGAAGGGATTTAAGGGCTAACAGAATGCGAAAAGCTACTTTTCTCGAGAACTGCTAATCCCGAAGTGGCAAAAGAAGGAACTTGTTCCGCTTGGCAGGAGCTCGGGTTGGTTGCAAACGGCAATGGCTAGGAAATTAAGGAGAGGTCAATATAAATGGCTTATACCCCTGTGTCGCTGTCCTTCTTTCAATTACTTTTAGAGATTGCTGATCATATGGAACATTTATAATAAAGAACAAAAGTATGCATTGTCAATAAAGCAAAATTCATGGAATTGTTCTTGGACATTAAAGGCTGTAACCAAAATGTTCCTTCTGCATGTGTGGCCGGCTTTTTTAATTTCCTTTCTCCAGAGTTGTTGTTTTATTTTAAGCATTGAATGATTAAAATGTAATTACTTCCAGCTTTTTGACAAGACCTGAAGCCCGAACCATTCCCAATTTTATACTAAATACAGTAAAACTCCTCTAATGCGGACACTTACGGGACAATTTTTTTTGTCCACAATAGGGGGGCATCCGCATGACAGGGGTTTAATAATGCTATTTGTCTTGGAATCGGGGAATTAAAATTGTCCGAATTTGAGGGGTGTCCGTTAGGAGGGGTTTTACTGTATTTCAGTTGTGCAGTAAAAAAGGAAGATAATTTGCTTTTAATTCTGAAAGAAAACTTTGTATTGAATTTTGGTGGTGCTTGAAACATTAATATTTTTAACTTTTAGCAATAACTTAGGATGCTTACGTTTTTTAGTTTGGTTCCTTTGGAGCAGGTTTTCTTAATTTTCTTTAACGATTTTATATTGGCCAGGGAAAAAACGTCAGATAAGTCAAACCAGGCCGAGGTTGCCACAATCTTAAAATCTTATCGGAAGCGGTGGGTCAAAGTGCAGTTTTGTGTTCAAATATGGGATCTGGGGCAAGCCCCCCCCCCCCCCCCTCAGTATCCGCTGCCCGACTGCATTTTGGTTTGGAAATTCTAGACTGAAAACGACATTGCCGTATGTGAAAGTTCGAAGATGGAGAATTTCGACTTTCACGTGATTCTTTGGAAATATTTGGTCTTTCACGAATGTTTTTATGTGAAGGTTGATATTCACTGGATAATGCTGAAATTTACGAGATTTCGGACTTTCACAGCAATGCATTGTCTGTCGCCTCCAAAAAACAGTAGGACATTTCACAGTGTCATTCCAGGGATTACATTAGATGCCTTACTTTTGCTCTGAGATGACTTTTATGTGAGACAAAAAAAAAAAAAAAAAATGTCTGGTGATCCATGAGCAGGTGAAACTTGCTTTCAACAGAAAACTCAGACGATTAATATTTTTAACGTTTCTGGATAAACTAATAATTTTACCCAGATCAGCTTGCAATACGGTAACGTGAAAACTATCTTGCCATCAAAGAGTTATCCAACACGAGCTCTAAAATTTTGAAATAGAGGTCTTTTTGCAATTTTTTAAACCTCATTTTGGCTTTCAATCTGTGAACGAATCCCATGTGACTAGTTGCAAACAACATCTGCGACATACTGAAAATTGACATGGCTCAACATTACGTGTGTTGGGAAAATGAACTTTTCCCATTAACATACCTTCAATAGAGTAGAGTAACCTCATTAGAAACCACCATTATTCCCGATTGGATTCGAAACAGCTGAAAAAGTCCCCTTTCCCCACCGAAAGCCACAAAAAAGACTGACACATAAATCGGCAAAATACGTCGGCGCGCACCACAGAGATTAAAAAACAGCTGGTGAGGGAGATGAGGAAGCCAGTGAAATAATAGTACGCCTACCCACCGCTGGTGGCGCGACACGTGCGCCTGTTTTCTGCTGCCACTCGAAAATGTGATGCGCTCCACTTTTTATGCTCTCTGAATGGGAAGGGTTCGTCAAAGCAAACACATTAGCTCCACGGAAAATGAATTTCTGGTTGGGGCGGACGTGTAATGAACTGAAGTGGGAATGCTATTTGTTTAGGAAAAACATTGGGTTTTATCAGATAGGAAGGATTATTCTCACATAATGGTAAGTAAACACAAAGATTTTTAAAAAATGAAAGATAATCAAGAATGCCGGTGGTTACTGAATATGTGTTTTTACCCAAAGGACATTTTCAACCTGGTAAATAATTGAAGATCTTAATGGTTTTCTTTACTTGAATTGGATTTTGTGGCGCAGGAATCTAAATGGGTTCTGCAATGTGAAAGAGAGGAGAAACACGTTCGTTAATTGATCAGTTAGTGATTACGAAAATGGGCTTTCAAGTTCTGGCTTTTTTTTCTGTTGCCACACACAATCAGATTTTCGTTTTTACAAAGCTTTAACAGTACGGTGATGATAAATAGGTGGCCGTTTTTTTCCATACATTTCAAACTCAGTGTAGTATTAGTCAGTTTTAACTGATGGAGGTCATCTCACAACCGAAAATAGCGATTTATAGATATATTTTAGTAAAAAGAAAGAAAGAAATGCAACATTATGTGTAGGTAACATAATTTATTCAGAAAAATATCTCCACTTCTTCAAAAATCTTATTGACCATAACTATACTCTTCAATTGCTGAAAATTTTGAACCATTGGGAATCGGCGAATACGATTGTATGAACGAGAAAAGAACAAAAAAGAAAAGAAAAAAGAAAGAATGAAAAATGAAAATAAAAAGAGGAAAAGATGAGCAGTAATTGCTGCCAATTTTCAAACAAAGTACCAAGAAGAAGAAGAGTTAACAAATTAATCTTTAACGAATACACATTAAAAATCTTATAAAACTGAGAAGAAATCGTATGCACTAACGAAAACCAAGGAGATATATCACTGATGAGTGTGACTTTTGTTGTTTTCTGACATAATTTGCATTGACAACATCCCCCCCCCCCGTCGGAGAAATTCGAAATAGCGGGTCTGCTAAAAAGAATAAATTAGATTTGTCATTTATTTATAGTTTTATACATTTTAAAAATCAGTCATTGGCTTTATGGCGTGATCATGTCACATACGATCACGCTAATCTTTAAAAAATAATACGAAGTTTGCAAATTAAGAAGACATGGGACATTGTATTCAATAAGAAGTGTTCAATTTCAATGGATTGATTTCAATCATAGACTAATAATAAGAGTAGACCGAGCTTTCTCAGACTTGCTGATGAAAAAAATTGGTTCATGGATACATCACGTGACTAGTGGAAAGGCTTGGCGAAAACTTTGGCAGCATGGTTGCTAGATGGCAACATTATCTATAGTTTGGCACTCGACATGTATTTTAAGACGTAATGTGTTTTCATTATAATTTTTTTTTCCAGGTGCAGAGATTGAACTGTTTTTCTTTTAGTTATGTATTATTTTGACATTCGTAATTAGTTTCTGATCACAGTTCTCAGTAACTTTTATTTCATTTGGAAATCTTGCGTTCGCGTGAACGGAATGGCGTAAACGTTTTGCGTTAACGCAAAAATGTACTAATCGGTATCTTAAATTGAAATTGTATGTAAGAATCTTACCGTTTGCCGATTCTTTTTGGGCGTTTGCATCTTTAATTGCTTAGAGAGTTATTGAAAAATTGAGTAAAGAAAATGCACAGTACCATCTAAACGAAAAACTCACTATATTAACAAAATATTTACAACTTAGAATAACAAATTTACAAATAGGATTTCATAAAAGCTCATTCGTCCGTATTCCATCAATTCTATTTATTTTATTTCTCGCTCGCGTTGATCGTCTGCTTCGATCAACGCCCGCTGTTGCTAGGATATCCACCAGTCACATGGTTTGGTTTATGAGCAGCAAAAGGGTTGCCATAGCTCGGTCTACTCTTATTATTAGTCTATGATTTCAATGGATCACACGTTGGGATTGACATTAGACAAAACAAAAATCTCGGTTTCTCGCAATGCGTCGTACATCTCGCAGAATTGTCATCAACATTCCCTCCCCCTGTCCTGCCTCACATTCAATCAAACATATCAGACATCGCCTTCAAATAGATCCACCTTCACGTTTAAGAAAAAAACAAGTCTGTGATACAAAATACTCACAGTAAGGTTGAAAAAAAAAGAAAAGAAAAGAAAGAAACATTACGCCAAAAGCACAAAAAAGCGTCTGACACAGGATACGCTCCCATCACTAATTTGAATACTTTTCCCGAAGGATAAACGCAAGATCTGCCAGGGTAGAAGAGAGAAGAAAAGCCTTTTCATACCCATACTCCTCGGCTTTCCTAAGGATTCCATTTTCCGCCGAACAATGCAACTCCCCCCCCACCCCATCTCTCCCGACGGGAACATGGAGGCATGCATGCATGCATGAAAACACCCCAAGTCCATCCACCGCGCATTTAATGAGGCAGTGACAGACCCACACGTCACGCTCGCCGCCGACCAATCAGGAGGCAGGAAGGAGCTCTCTCACGAAAGAGCCATAAAAAAGAGAAAAGGAATGAACAGAAGAGGAGAGCGGGGAGAGAAAACGAAGAGAACGCACGGCTAAATCGAATTATGGGTCCCCAAATGACGCCCACGACGCATGCGCCCGCGGGCGGGGAGGGGACTTTTCGTTGCTAGGTGACGCTGATATGGAGGGAATGAGTGTATGTATGAAACCAAGGGGAGAGGGGGGGGGGGGATTCTCACACTTGCACCCCCCGAAGAAAAAGAAAAATGGCAAAATCTTAAGCAAATGGAGCATATTTGAAAGTCATCCAAGTAGAGACAGTCCATTTCATAAGAAACTTTAGTTACAGATTTTCGTTTCTGAAAATCTTTTTTTTTTTCTTTCGTTCTCCTAGAAATTTAGTTGCAGTGCTGGTAGTCGCATAATTTAAATGACGTGAAATTTTAGGACATAAAAAATGCGAGAATTTGCAATAAAATTTCTTTCACGTGTTTTGAAGTAACACAATGCTAAAGTTCTACAGTACAAGGAATTACAGTTCTGGCGAAAAAAACCAGTAAAGTGTGTTAAAAAAAATATTTTTATGACGATGAAAAAAAAAAGTAAAATCGCAACTTGCACTTGATTTTTTTTTTTTTTCAAATGGTTATTAATGTAGCAACACCCTTTTTAATCAGAACTAATTGAAACAGCGGGGGGGGGGGGGGACTTTCAAATGTTTAAATTGCAGAACATATTGTACTTTTCAAATGACCTGTGTACAATGACAGCTAAAAAGTGGCTAAAATCTAGCGAGGGGTCCAGAGGTTCAGAAAGCCCTCCCCCCCCCCCCCCCTCCTCGAAAATATGAAGAGAGTATGTTTGGAGGGCGTACTGGGGAATGATACGAAAATGGAGCTGTCGACCTTCCAGCCTTACCTTGAAAATCCCGGCGTGCGCCACTGGCCAATATGAACCACAAGTCTTACAGGAAGTAGACAAGCTTAGCAGTCAGGGCCCGATTAAGTAACCAGGGCCCCTAGGCCATAAGCTTTTTGGGGCCCCTGTGTAGTCAATCCTTCCAATTTTAGCCATTGGCGAAAAGTTTTAGCTTTTGCTTAAAAGAAATTAGCCTGGTATACATAAAATCTTACAGCAAAAGTTACCAAATTTCAATTTCATCCATCAGAAATAGAAATGTTACTTTACAATTCCTAACTATTCGGAAGGATTGCTATTAAATAATTTTCTGAAAAGTACACGCGTATTAGAACAGAAAGAGCAAAACAAAACGCATATCGATGATAAGGAATTGCATTTTATTTGCAAAGTGAAAACTTCATTTGAAACGAGCAATAAATAAATGAAAACTTTAATGTGTAGTAGTGTATATGTAATTAAAAATCCAGCAATTTCAACGACGGTAACAATAACCGCTCCATATTTGCAAAACGTTCTACTTAAACAATGTTATATAAATATTAGTTTTTTAAAAAATGCATCAGCACTACGATCTTCTTGCAATTTTGAGCTTCAATAAAGCTGAATTTACCATTTTATATTCCTGTACAAACCATTTAAACTTCATAATTTCACGTGTCGTCATTATGGAACAACTCCGAAATCAAGCTTTAAAATAATTTCAACCTGTAAGTGACTTTCAAACACATAATCTCTATTCTAACATGTTCTGTTTCGAAAAATGGTTGGCGTAAGGAAAAATAACCTTTGAAAAGCAAGCATCACAAAAACACTCTTTACGAATTTCTGCCATCTCATCAGGAAACTGCTATCTTTCGTGACGAGAGGGGGCGCTAGTGTAGATGTAGAATGACAAAAAGGGAAGTGCGGAGATTAGATTGAGAAGGGGAGAGCAGAAAGGAAAAGTGTTCCGTATATAGGGAGGAGGGGGGGGGGGAGACACAAGGAAATTCTGCCACACTAATGAGTACCTCCAGTTGTTTGCCGTATTGCTTTGCTGAAGGTGGAGCTCAGAGAATAGAAGTTGGGATTCGTTTCAGTGAAGTGGTGTTCGAATTTGATTGCGATGCAATCCTACGGCGGAGTTGAGACAAAGTTTCATTTTTCTTAGGTATTGTACTTTTCGAAAAAAGGATACAAAAATAGCAAAGGAATGTTCAATCAAAATTTAAGCCAAAGCATGATGTTCCCCGAAAGTTATGGACTTTTTTTCCTTCAACATTTTAATTTCACGTTCAAGAAATAAGTTGTAAAATCACAGTCGAAAATAGTAAATAAAAAAAAGAAATGGTAGTAAATTTTAATTAAAAAAAATTAAATACATCAGGTTTGCAAGATTGCAATAGTAAAGTTTCTTTGAAATTTTAAATGGATTTATTTATTTTTGTCTTGAGTAATGCATTGCTTGCCATAATGAAACTTTGTCAACAAAAAGTTTTAAAAATTACAAGAACAGCAACTACTGTTGCATACAAAAAAGACTCTTTTAATCTTTAAAACCATTACTATAGTATTGCTGAAGATTCAACCTTTGTTTGCTTTTGGAATTTCATTCCTATTAGAAAACTGCAACAAAAATGGTTTTTGTTGAGGATGCAAACAGTGAATATTTTATTTCTAGGTGCTTTAACAGATGACAAAAAAAAAAAAAAGGAACACAGGGGAAAGGGGGGAGCCATGTGAACATGCTATTTTTTACTATGATAACTTCAAGCAAAAAAAATCTGTAAAAACTCTCAATTAATGTCAATACCAGTTCTACCTCTCGGACAAACTTTTAGCACAATGAGCCAGTTTATATTCCTGTTGTGACAGCTTTTTTGTTTTAGAAGATGCTGATGTAGTTTAATCAGTCTTCTTTATGTAAAAACATATTTTAAACTAATTATTAAGCTAAACTTGGTTGTTGCAAATCATTATATGAACATTCAAGTAAATTCATGCAGTGACGTCGCTACCCAGGGGTGGAATGTCCGCCCTGGGGTGTTACCTGTCCAAGGGGTTACACCCTAAGTGGAATTGCAAACTTTGAAAAATGAGTAGCAAAAATACATTTTCTTTTCTGCCCCAGGATCATGGAGTGAATACTATACTCAGGATTAAGTTCAAATTGTCAATACATTAGACCTAGTATTGACTTAAACTTATTCCAAAAAAAAAAGAGCCCCATTTTTTTTGTAACCCATATTTTCCTGTGTTTGAGATATTTTGAAATAATTAAGGGGCTTCCCTTACTCTTTTGACCTCTCTACAGCCTACACATTTGCATCTAAGGTAAGTTATATACAGCACTAGTGGTACTTGCACGGCTTTGCCTGTAGTAGAAAATTAAAATGTCTTTTGGTATGCCTGTAAATTTACAAATTATGTATGATGAATTTCTCGCTAATTGGCTTGCCCATGTAACCGTTCCACGTTATGATAACTTGGTAATTTACTCATCCATCTTATGATAATTTTACCCCTGAAAATGTTCTTAAAACTGGAATAGAAAAAGAACAAAATCGAATTTTCAAAATATCGCTTGGAGGTGCAGACCCTCATGCTACAAACTAATTTTGTGCCAAATTTCATGAAAATCGACAGAACAGTCTAGGCGCTGTGCGTGTCACAGAGGACCGGACTGAAATCCAGATATTAGTAAAGATTTATAGAGTTTGTCTTTTGTACATTAGTCACTAAAAACTTTAAAACACAAATGCAGTTGGTTCTGAAGATTGTATGAATTTCATGTTTTCATTTTTAGATAATAATAATAAAAAAGGTTTTAATAGTCTATTTTTTTGGGGGGGGGGGGGGGGTCTGTGGTGTTAATGGAAAGCACCAGAAATTACCACCCTAAAATTCCCCCATGATAGGTACACCACTGATTTACGACAATGTTTAAATTTTGTAATCAAATTAAAAATTCTTTATTTTTGAAAATTAGTTCTAAGGCAGATGATCGGGCACTTGTGAACAACACAACATCAAGGGGCACACATGAACAGTTCCCATATCATCTCTGTAATATAAATATTAGTATAAAACAATGGGTAATGATTCACTTATTATTTTTTAAATTCTTTAGTTACTAAATAGTTGGCCAACAATTTAGTGAGATATAATATTTACAAATGGCAAAATACAAAATATTTTTCTTTAACTAAAAACTGAAGTTTAGAAAAGTTTCAAAATTCATCATAATATTCCGTATGAAGCTTAAACGCGCAATATAATAAGAATAAACTTTACATAATAATACATTCTTTGTATTGTTCAGTCTTGTAAGTTTCTCTCTTGTCGATCCAGTGATTAGAGCATGCTACAAAACTTTAAATTTGACAGTGAGCAGAGTTACATTAGGAAAAATATTTCCTTATTGACATGCACTGTACATTTCAAACTGTTGTAATATAGGTTACAAACAAATTAGTACATACGTATATGTTTCATTTTTAAGTATTTTTCTTCAAAATATGGTGCTCGTCCTATTTTTAAATTGGGTTCATACATGTGTCCCCCCCCCCTGACCTGTTAGCATGTGGCTCCTATAGGGGCACATATGAACAATTGAAGAAATGAAAAAAATTGTTCTCATGTGCCCCCCCCCCCTTTCCTCTACTTTATTTTATTCTTGCTGTTATTGACCAGTGAATCATTCTTATAACTGTTTGCTTCAATCAAGAGAAATGCACTCAATTACCATCGCACGAAAAGTAATTTGGAGATGAGCTTGAGATAGATTAATCAAAGCTTTGAAAAATAGAAAACATGAGTAAACTGACCCCGATAAGCAGCTGATTTCTTTTTTTTTTTGTGAAAATGAAAATTATTTAAGTTGACAACCTATTGCTTTTAATTAATTTCGACAATACATTTTATTTATTTATTTATTTTTTTTTGGCAACAGGGGAGAAACAATTTTTTTTTTGGATGTAATTTATTTCTTTTAACGAGCTTACATATTTTTAATTTTTTTTTGAAAGTTATTTAAGATATATTCTAATGGAGAATAATATATTAGCTGCTTTGTTTAAAAGGTGCTACTACTTTATTAGTTCCTTTATTTATCTATTACACATATATTTCTTCAGACGAGTAAAGCACACTTTATTTCTAGAAATCAGGTCAAAATGTTAAGAAGTTACATTTGAAATAACTTGCTATTTTAGCTAATTTTGAGAATATTGATCAGATATTAGAAAGTCGATATTGGTATATACAGGAAAGTAGGCTTGATTAGTTCTGGACGGAACTTCTTGTTTTTTCCCTTTTCTGACTTTTTACTGTGAAAGTAGGCTAAAAACGAACTACTGTTATTTCAAATGCCTCTCTCCCTCCCCCTCTCACATAATACACATAATTTCAACAAAAAAAAAAAAGGTTCCCATCCCAAAACCATTGTCTGGATGCGCCATTAATCCATGTGTGAATCAGTATGCCTTTTACGATAATTTTTTTAAGTAATTGCCACACTAAGATTTGAAATAAACTAATACTGTTCACATTTTTAGGAGGGTGCTGCTTTCTGTTCTCTTTTTTTGCACTTCTCAATGCTTTCAAATTTACCAGCACTTGACCAGAAAAGTAAATTGCCTTACTTGAAAGTTAAAAATTACTCCAGCAGCTCTTTAAAATGTAATTCGCTTGATCCCAAGGTTCGCCGATATATATCATAATATATATCCAATATTTACTAATATTTTCAATATTTATTTTTTCAACTTAAGTATTTTCAATACGAAAAATATATTAATCATTGTAATTGTTCATATATTATTAAAAATAACCAAAAAGTTATATACTATATTTTTATGATGTATTTATACATCATTGATGTAATATAATATTCCTTTATTTTATATTCATAAAATGATTAGTAATGTAACAATTTTAATTCGTATTATAAGTGCTTCATTAAATATGAAATGTTAGTCAGAAAAAAAAAAAGAAAATGTCTCATGACTGCACTGACTAAAGCATATTTTTTATTTCTGAATCATATAACTGTGTAAAAGCGGCTAACAGAAGAAAAATGAGTACAACAGCAAATACTAAATGAACTCCATTAAAATTGATAAAAAATTAAAATGAAATATTAGATATAAATGATGAAAAAAGCGTTAATTTTAAGCCTATAAATTGTAAGAACAATGTAAGAAAATAAAGAGTGATTTGAGGATTGATTTACTATTTTGAAGATTTTAGTTTATGCTGATTGAAAATATTGGATGGATAACAAAACATCCGATATATAACAAAATATCAGACATTTTTGATATTTTCGAACCCTGCTTGATCCCCTTGTCCACAAGAATGAATGTGGGAAGAATATACTATAGTATTGTACTTAATTACTACAAAATTAGTTTTTTAATTTAAAGAATGCTTTTTTATCAGGAAGTGCTGTGCACCTTTTTAGATCTATTATGGGAAACACTAAATTAAGTTCATAAAACACTACATCTGCATATTGAAATTTAAATACAAAACTTTGATATAGCACATAAAGTCAAGTTACATACTTTAACGAGGGGAAAAAAGGGCGGATAATAAGTGTTCTCTGAATAGAAAAAAAAGAAGTATTTACTGATTAATTTGCAGGACTAAATCCAGAACTGCAGTTTCGAGTCAATTTATCATCAAAATTTCACTATGCTCAGGTTGCCTCTACAGATGTTAGTGAGGATTAATCTCCAAATTTCGTAGAAAACAAAGTGAAAGAAATGGAAAATGATCGTAAGAGTTTGTGCGGCAACATAAATCAAGTGAATAACCAACGTAATAAAAGCACAAAATCTCAAGAAAATACAGCATAAAGCTATTTCAAGGATACAATGGAGCCTCTTCATCATTGCAAAAAAAGAGACTCTGTTGTAGCCTTGAAATAGCTATTGATTGTATTTTCTTGAGCTTTTCTGCTTTACTTACGTTGGTTTCTCACATAGAGTAAAGAAATTATATAGAGAAGCCCCACAATTGAAGCCAGAAGTTGCACTGCTGTATCCCAAGATCCTTAGCTTCTTGCTATATATCTTGAGATACATTTTAATTCAAAACATTTCATTACTGAATCTCAATTGGTTGTTAATTTCAACTTAGATATTCTAGCAAGCTTATGAGGCACATTTTTGAAATTGCATTACAACATGAATTAAAGTGTAAACCAATCCGCCAGCTGCTTTATTCGATTGTTATCATAACCCTACCCATAATTCCACCGCTGTATCCCATAATTCCAGCTTCAATTTCATCTCCTTTTTACCATAGATGGGGCCTCTCTATGTAAATTTCTTGACTCTACAGTTTTTCACATTCAAAGTGTTAAATATTTAATAATTTATGCACATGATTCTTATTTTGTTCTTCTTAACCGAGATGTACAGAAGTGATTAAAAAAATTCTATGTTCATAAGACCAAAACCCAGAACTCAATCAAAACATTAGAAGTCTGTAGACCCCCCCCCCCCCCCCCCCCGCCAGTCAAATTTTACAATTTCAACCACTTGGGGGCACATAAACAGCATTTGCCTTAGGCCACAATCTAGTTGGCCTACTCAGTTTTGGCCCTGCCAAAAGTTATCAGCTATACATAATTTATGAAATAATCACTCAACTATTAATCTTCGACAGAATGTGATTTTTGTAACTTGTGTAATCAGTTCTGTGGTAATTGATTGCAGTTTTTTTCAACTTGAACATTTTCACTGATTAATCTACACAAATTTAGTTTTAGTGAGCAAAATAACAAATAATACTTGATTATATAGAGAAATACTATCATACAGCTTCCAACATTATTTAAATTAGAATACTCATGTTGGATACCGAACATAAAAAAACATTATTAAGATAATTAATTTGTATAGCGATCTCTCGTTTATAAGTAACTTCTGTTATATGCCTTTTTCTCACACGCACGGCCAGCAATATAGGAAAAGAATGTTAACTTTTTCATTTGTACGCGAAACCTAAAATGCACCTTTTATTTACGCGAAAATTTTTTTTCAAGTTTTAGTTAAATTGTATACTCACGCTTTGCTTAACGGAAGATTTGTACTCTTCTTGTTTGTGCTCTTTGCATTCACACGCCTTTTATTCCATTGTTTGGATTTTTCCAAAAACATGTTCTTTTTCCCACAAGTGTGCGATCGGGGGTGGAATTAGTCTGATTGACCTGGGAGGGGAGAACTGTTTAGATACGAAAAGGTTGACGTCACTAAAAGATGTGGTCAAGCTATAAGCATTGACATAGCCTATCGAGACTTTTGCATCCTTGTAGACTATAGCTCTGATCACACAACATTTTTTAGGTTTTGGGGAATTTACTTGTGTAGTGTACAGTTTATAAAAAAAGACAAACCGGACAACTTCAAATTTTGCATTTTTAAAAATTACAATGCATAAGCGGAAATTATGTGCGCATTCATTCATTAGTACTAGTCATATATTATTAGTATTGGTATAACTGATGTTAACTTATTGCATTTAAGCTTATATTTGGGTTTTCACTTATGCACAAATCTCACTTGTGAGCAAAAATTTCGTAGTCCCCTCTGGTCGCGTATAAGTGATTTATTTAGGAATAACATTGTGAATGGTGAAAATCCACGTAAAATCAGTTTTCAAGTACCTTTCTGTAGCATAGCAAGAAAATTCCAATAATGTTGGTGGTGATTATGTACAGTATAATTCTTACATAATAAACTTCAAAGAATCACACATAAGTTTTATTTGAAATTCTTTTTACGAATAAAGCTGTAAGTCTGTCTGGATGTCTGTGATGTGCATAGCGCCTAGAACATTTGGCCGATTTTCATGAAATTTGGCACAAAGTTAGTTTGTAGCATGGGGGTGTGCACCTCGAAAAGATTTTTCAAAAATTCTATTTTGTTCTTTTTCTGTTCCAATTTTAAGAAAACTTTACCAGGCAAATTATCACAACATAGAAGAGTTAAATTACCAAATTATCATAACGTGAAACTGTAACATTGTCGAGCAAATGAGCGTAGCAAATTGGCGAGAAATTCGTGATCCATTATTTGTAAATATACAGGCGAACTGAATGACCTAATTTTCAACGGGCAAAGCCGTGCGGGTACCACTAGTATATAATAAACTTCCAAGAATCACAATTTTTATTTGTCATAACTTGAACTTCGTTGTTATGAAATTCAAACAATACAATGACAGTCAAATCAGGTCAAACTTATTAAACTTTTTATTTAAAGAAGAAAGACCTCACTTTACCATTCATTACTGGGACTTTATCAGAGATAAAATGTGAAACTAAGCAGAACAATAAGTATTGATCACTAATTTCATGCCCTCTAAATTAAATTAGCATAATATTTAAGCCTCATGTCAAATAAAACAATTAATAATTTTTGCTGTCATGATAGACATTTTAATATTTACTCAAAAAGCCAAAAAAAAAAAAAAAAAAAACTAAAATAACCATTTTTTGTTTTGCTTATGATTAAAAAAAAAATATTATCAATTATTATTATTATTCGATAGTTTGGGCATTGATTTTTACAACTTCAGTAAAAAAAATTATAAAATTCCCTGGATTTTCCAGGTTTGTAAACAACTTCAGGAAATTCCCTGGATTTTCTATGTTTTCTTTGTTGATTTTTGAATTCCCTGTATTTACCTTATTTCTTCAGGTTCCCCTGTGGCGTGGCAACCCTGTATGCTTTAAAAAATAATAAATATGTCAATTATGCAGAAAAATTCTAGTTATGGTTGGTCCAAAAGTGATTGACAGAAAAATCAATATATACTTTAAAAGCTCTCTACAGTGTACGAGTTAAAAGATTCTGGCACTTTATTTACACTAACATTATTCAGCAGCTAAGAAATTTTAATAACACTTAGATACTTTACCTTTGGCCTAGCAGGATATTTTCCCCATGAAAACCGATTTTAGTACAGATTAGATATATTATAAATTGACACTTTTAATACCTTATTCACTCATGGCTGGCGAAGAAGCGTTTTTACAAATTTTTCAAAAGAAAAAAGTACTGAAAGCTGGGAACTTCTTCTTTCTAAGAGGGGGAGGGGGGGGCAGAGCCTTACTCGTCCCCTATTTGGGTGCTCATGCTTCTTCTATGGAATAGCTAGAGAAATAGGGCTAAGCCTTTTTCTCTAGCTTAAAGTTTACAGTCACTTACATGTACATTCAATCACTAATACTGATTTGACAGGGACAAAATTCTTCAGACCTTCAACCCACATGATTGGTTCTTCATCATTTTATGAGCTCAACTTAGTGCTACCAAATGTTTTCTGATTGGATGTCATTTATACTCTCATTAAAAATTACTTTTATTAAGAGAGTTGTTTAATGTGATATGAGGGTAAAATGGAATGATTAATTGAGCAAACTATAGGGATAAAATCAGTGTATCCTAGTAGTATTCTTCTTCAAATTAAAAAATAAAATTGAAAAACTAAAAATAAAATTCCCACGTTTGCACTCTTACTCTCATAACAGTAGGATTGTTATGTAGGAAAATGTTCAGCTACATGGTGGTAAAAGAGATAGGCTAATTTTGCTAAACTAGGCTCGCAACAATTTTGCACCAAAATCCTTATTTTCTGCTGTTAAGTATTTTTGATTATTGATTCATTTTTGTTGCAAAGATAAAACACTCAAAAAATTTCTTTCTGTCATGATAGTAAGATTGTTAGCTATATATTTATTATTTTAAGCATAAAATGCTCAGTTACATGGTAAAAGAAATAGGCTAATTTCGTTTTAGTAGGCATGCAACAATTTTGCACCAAAATAAGTGTTTTTCAGCTGTTAAAGTTTGATTGTTGATAACCACGATGAAAAATTGGAGGATATCTCTCTTTTTGTTGTAAAGATGAAACACACTCACAACATTTCTTACAATACAGAGAGGAACAGCATAATTGAAACTGTGTGATGATAAGATGGCAAGAAGGGCCCAAAGGTTGGAGGGGGGGGGGGACATATATTTACATGCTATGATTAGCAATATGGCTTAAAACCTAGGCTCCAGCAAAAATAAATGAATTACCAATAATTATTCACTAATCACACAGTAAGATAGCGTTTGAAGATGATAAAACTATCTCTATAATTTTGTAAACATTTTCATTCACTTCAAATGAAGTACACAAATAATAAACTCACTTTGCTTAAAGGTATCCAAATAATTCTTCGAAGTTGCAAGCAATTTCAATTGCACAATGTAATCCTTTAGGTATTTCACAAATTGAAAACAGTAATCCAAAGCACAGTAAATATCCAGTGAGAAAACACACGCAGTAATCCTTACGTATTGAAAATTTTCACAACAAGCACACAGTAAAGATATTGAAGAAATCCACAAATTGCACACAACAATTAAATTGACTTTTACACAATTGCCCCATGGTGTCCACAGGTTAATTAAATGTAGTTCACTTGAAGAACTACACAGAATGTTTCCATGGTCAACTGCAAGAGAAAAGTAAAAACCATAAGTAAATGACATTAGTAAAACTGTTACTATATAACAGTGTATGAGTTGCTGAGAAATTCATATTTAAAATACGGACTTCCACATAACTTTATATAGATATATTTAATACATGTGTGAATTTCATGTAATGCAAACCAAACACACACAACATTGTTTGGAAGCTTTTATAATGTTTACAAAAATGATAGTTATAATGTATTTAATTTCAAAAAAAAAAAGAAAAGAAGAAAGCAGGAGTCCTCCTGTGTCCTTTCTTTTGATGTTCAGAAAATAAATACAAAATAGACAAAAATAAGTAAGACAGAACATCAATTTTTACACAAAAATATCTAACCTAAACATGACAAATTTTATTCGTGTTACAGACAACAGAACGGAGCTAGGAGATTTATTATTAGTCACTAGAAGAAACTCTTATTTTATCAACCAATATGAACAAACAAGATAAAAGTAAAACAATATTGAATCCTACATTGATACAGAATTAAAATCAGTATTCACTCTTCAAAAAAACATTAACTCGCTTAAATGAAATATCTAAAAATTACAGTGATTTCACATATGGATAAATTCATTCGTAATTGAATAAATTCAGAGATCGTGATTTTCGGTAGAATACCCTTTCCGAACAGTACAATAAACAAATAAACAAGGACCAAAGGAAAAAAATATTGAAAATATTTTAGCATAATTACATCAAAATTAGCAAGTCAACGGTGCACAATCGAATGAGCAAATAAGATTGCAATTAACGAAATAACATAACCGATTGATGAGAAGGATCTTTCCAAACAATTGAGTCAAATAAATTGTAGTCACCGTGTTTGAATCGCATTCCAAACCCGATTCGAATACGGCTGCGGTCATTCTGAAACAATCCCGCTGGCTCAAGCCGTACGTACACTAGCGAAATCCGAGGTCAAAATGAGGCCATGTCTAATCAGATGCAAAAGTCAGTGTGGCCGTCCATGATGATCGAACCTCACAAGTCATAAAATCATAAATATAACTCATAGATCGAACGCGTTGAGCTCACCTCTAGGCCTAACAGGCAGACGATTCCATCTCCAGTGCAGGCATTTCCTGGTGCCTGGTACAACCACTACGCGCGGAAGCCATTGCAATGGACTCCGTTCGACTCGTCGTCTGCAGCCGCGGCATTCCGTAAAAATCCGACCGAAGACCGAAAAATTCCGCACACCCTCATCGTTCGGCGGACTGCGGGGGAACTGGTTCGCCACCCGGCGTCGAGGCTGACGTCACGGACGGGCCGCGGCGCTCATTGGTGCGCTGGAGTCGATAGCTCCGCCCACGGCCGCGAGCCACAGGGAGCGACCCCGCAGGCCCGCCTCCTAGAGCTGTGCTTCCCCCCCTGGTTGGAGATGACGTGCGGGACAAGACGCCGCCAATAGCAGCCTCCGCAGCCTAAACAACATTAGTTTGCTCAGGGAATTGCTGGGGGACCGAAGATATATTGCATGCAGAGACGATTTAGAAATTGTGTGGCGATGCTATCTGTATTATTGCTGCAATATTTCCCTCTCGTTGTTGGAAATGGGGAGAAAAGAGTCATATGATTACGCATTCTACATCATTGCAAATCGGATCACATCGAGTGACAAACCTAAAATTCTGTTACACTTCCCTACGTTGGATTTTTCAGCTTTCACAATGTTGATTCCAAAGATTAGCTGCAGAGAAATACAACCTTGGACAATCTAATTTTCAAAGAAAAAAAGAAAGTAAAACCGTGGAGCAAGTTTCCCCTTGGCTTGACGATCTTTTTGAATTTATGGATCCTTGGCACAGTTTGGCCTTCGCCGACTGAGACACTTGGCGAGAATTTCTCCATTCCCGCCTTCCTCAATGATACTGACTTTTTTTTTAGCAATTTAACTTATCAATTGACGTTTAAATTCCTAATTTCGAAACAATATACTTCAGTTACTTCTTCATAAAATCTCGTACAACGCTTCAGACATTTTGAATTGCAAATGATATTCGGTTCTCGAATATATGCATAGAAAGTTTCAAAAAAACGTTGTAAAGACAACGTACTTGCTACAAAGCTAGCTTTAGTATTCTGATAAATAAACGAATGCAAGAGCATTGAACCAAAAACCGTTTCCATTTTCTTGTTTAAATACATTAATCCCATCAATTAGGGTTTAAGCATATATAGTTTGGAAAAACAAAATAGCAATAAGGAAAGATCAAGTAACATTCGTTTTAATAACTAATATTGTACAGAAATACATTCAAAAGCATTATTTAAAATTAAAATTGTTTTGAGTTACTTGGCGAAAAAACACATAAGATTGGACACAAGCCATTAAATAAATAAAGAGCTCTTTAAAAAAATGTAACAAAATAAATTGCATTTTTTTTTTTTTTTTTTTTTGAAAAATGTTTAAAAGAAACAGCATTTTTATTAATAATCAGCCGCAGTAGCATTCTCAAATACTATTCCAAGGGAAAAAATTAAAATATTCTATGAGCTTAGAGTAAGGAAAGTACTTCCGAGAGAGAAATCAATGTTAAGAAAATGAAGAGGGAAAAAGTAGTAAAAGACAGAAATGAAAACAAAAGAGTTTTGTTGAAAACAAAACAGTTTAATTTTATTCGATAATAATATTAAATAACACACATTTCAGACGATAAGAAATTGAAAAGTAGAAAATGTAAAACATGGCAGACGAGAAGGGAAGAAAAGAACTCCCTAAAAGTATTCCCAAGAGACCTTGGGGCAAGCAATCCACTGTTACAGAATTATTTCAAAAAATATTGTACTGAAATAAGGTGCTAAAACATATTTCATAGCTCAAGTTGAAAGTTACTTTTTTATAAATTTCATACGTACTATAATATGTACACATAACTAAACTATTTTGTTGTTTTCTTAGCTTATTTCGGAAACTTTTCAAAAATAACGTAAGTTATTTCCTTAAATAGCTATTGATTTATAATTTTTATTACGCTTTTAGACAAATGTTGTCATCTTAGATGTAAAGAAAATTTTCCCGCTTAATCGAATAATATTTCTTGGAACCGAAGATATTCGATTAAACGGGGCCGATATTATCAAAGAAAAACGATTACATACTACCACAAGGCCTTTTTGAAAAAAAAAAATCAAAATCTGGAGTTGTTGGATTATAATTTTCTATACAGCTCATATCACGTCTGTTAAAAAAGCGCAATATTTTGATGAATCTAATATGGATTCCACCGCATGATGTCACTGCGAGTGTATAAACTGCCGATAAACACGTAACCGACAGATTTTAAATTTCCCGGCATCCATTTAATGTATATGTGCAGTTTTGCGCGGCTTACAAACTCTTCTTTTTATTTGTAAAAAAAGACGCCTTTTGAACATTTTTCTCAAGGGAATATTTCAAACAGACAACGAACTATTCATTTGGTATCAAAAAATTTCCTTTTCACATTTTTTTTTTTTTTTTAATTTTAAGCCTATAGCCTCAGAAAATCAGAGAAAATTATAATTTTCTTTTAGCTATCCTTTTACAAAATTAAGGGATTAATTCTTCTTTAATATCATTCGAGAAAAACTCTTTATGCTTGCAACATTCTAAAAGTCATACCATAATTCATGAGATAAATAAATACATTTGTGCTGAAAAGTAAAGTAAGAAATAACAACGTCATAAAGCACAAATTGTGCTTTTTGAGGCTGTTATTTCTTACTTCACAATACATGATGTAATCATAAAAAAATAAATTAATTAATGTAGTACGAAATGAGAGATTTGTAACATCAAATATAAGATATTTTTAAAATGTAAATTAAAAAAAAAGCTATCGTAAAGCGGATTAAATGAAACTGTAAAACATATTCTAAATGTTCGAATTCATTACAATGTCTTCGGTTTCATGACATATTTAAGTTAGACATGACTTAAAGAACAATTAGTCACAGAACTAGATTTCAGTTTCGGAGAAGGTCTTACCTATAACACATTCGTTGGAAAATCTTTATTATAAACAAAAAGCTTCAATTTTAGAGTAGTTTTGAAAAATTCCGTACAGGGTCTGTTGAACCCTATAAACCTCCCCCTTGTATACGGCCTTGACATTCATTATTATCCGACACCGTTTAAAGATAACTGATATTCCAAAAACATGCAACAATCAAAACGAAAAACACATTCTTAATGAAATAATTTAAATGTATAAAAAGTTCGTACGTCAGATATGATATAAGAATATTATTTGCACTGAATCTGAGCATTTTCCAAACGGATTTTGAAATAATCAAGTACGAAAAATGTCAAATCTGAAAAAAATTGTACCCCCCCCCCTTTAAAAAAAAAAGAAAAAGAAGAGAGAGAAAAAGAAGTTTTTAAAAAAATGTACAAGATGAAAAGGATTTGAAATCTCAAACGCTGTATGCAGTGTTCGATGTTGATGGCAAGTTTCCTATGAGACTTTCATTAAATGAGTAATTAACTGTGACAATTATTAAGAGGAAGTTTTAAAAAAGTCAATCCCTTCAATTTGCAAAATTTTACAAACTATTTTTCATAGGAACCCTTCCTTCCTCACCAAATAATGGAATTTTTGCGTGTGCGGCGGGGGGGGGGGGGGGGATTTTTAGAGTATACAAATAAAATCGGAAAATCTCCGCAAGAAATAGCTTTTTTATTCCTTTCCTTTAATGTACCTTTTTAAAAATAAATCGCAAAAACTCCAAGGACTAAAGATGTATTTTAACGTTTTTAAAGGATTTTAGTGATTTGAAAATGAAGTTTTTTAGTTAATTTTCAAGTTTTTTTTTTTTTTTTTTTTTTTTGTCAAGCGTACAAAATATGACACATGCGAAAAAAAAACTGACAATATAATTTATTCCCAAAAACGCGGCTTTTCTCCCCATATAATTTCGTTTCCATGAATTTTAATGGTCATGCAGCAGTGGATCAAGCGCAGAGGAGTACAGACTTCGGTGCGCCCCCCCCCCCCACATAAAAATTGTTTATTTTTCTTATTTTAACATAGTGTTATTTTTTCAGAACATGCGCCCACAAACCATTTGCGTTGCCCCCCCCCCCCCCCTCTCGCACCGCGGGGTTGCGAGGGTGCTATGTACGCAACTGATCACGCGACTCGCTATCTAACAACAACAGATACTATTCAATGAAGTGTTTAGAATACATACAATGAAGAAGAATTAAAATACCTAAGAATGAAGAGAAATTAGAATACATACATTGAAGTGTTTAGAATGCGTGAGCTCTGATGACAATCATTTATTGTCTTTGAAGATCTTGTATAATTTCGTTAGTGCTTTTTTCCTTCCACTAACTCGATCATACGAGTATGTCGATCATTCTTTTCTTTCAGCCAGAGTATTGATATAGAAAATTCATTTTTCCAAAAAAAGAAGAAACTACTTCAGATTCGAACAAAATTCTTTTTTATTTTGACCCTTATCTTAAAAAGTTTTTTCACAACGTTATTTGTAGTGCGCGCCTTTCGTATGTTCTGAGAAAACTTAGGCAATTTTCAATTTCATGTCAGGTTTTATTTTGTGGGGGGTGAGAGTTTGATCATTACCGTCCTTATATGGATGTACCATATTAGAATTGGAAATATGTGTTAAAACCAAAGCTTATGTGGGTTAACCCTCAAAACCCCCTTGCAACGCCGCTGAGAGTATTTCCTTTTATAGACGCCAATGGGGGAAAGAAAATTTAATGAGATAAAAAAAAAATTCAAAAATTTAAAAAGCAGATTTTTTTTAATTATTAATTTTTTTAATAAACATTTTCTGTCAGTACAAGACTTTATAAACACCCTTTATTATTACTTGGTACAAACTTTCTACGCGTTGAATGATCATTTTAAACAAACAGATTAAGTTTTCTTTTAGGCGTTTACCTATCACGCACCATCAAGCATGACACGGCTGGTGGCATGAACAGATTATAATGAATTCAAACGCTTCAGCTTGAGAAGAAAAATAAAAAAATTCGCACCCGACAAAGAATTCTTACACGTCCTTAATCCGAGAACATTTGTAAGCAACGATTGGCACTGGGTGAATTTTTTCGTTATTTATTGTGGAACTATGAAGCTATTTCTAACTCACCCACTTACAGAGAGTTATGTATTGCATATATATATATATATATATATATATATATATATATATATATATATATATATATATATATATATATAGGATTAATTCCTGAGGAGGAAAAATTCCTGAAGTACACTTTTCCAAAACTAAGAAATTATAGCTGAAAAAGCCAGTGAAAATGAATTTCAAAGGTTCAAACCAAAGTAAGACTGCCACGCAGGGCCGCTTTGAGCCATGTCAGAAGTGAGGTGTAAAAAATAAATTATTCTAATAACAGATGTGCCCCTCTAAAACAGAAAAAATAAAATTTTGAAAACCTCCTCCATTTTTATTCCACAGCAACACTAATTCGCTATCTTTATATAGGGGCTGTCAACATTTCAGGCTCTGCGTCCCCCTTAGTATACTGATGTGAGATCACGTCCCTTCCACGGTCAACACAAGTCTACAGTGGAACTCCAATTATCCGAACCAAATGTGACCGGACTCCATTCGAATAATCAAAAATTCGGATAGTTGGATTTTAAATTAAACAGTCTATTTCAATTAATCACAGTACTGTTTGACCACGGATTGTATGTAATTGGGCAATCTGCCAAGTAAAGACGATTCCATCTGAATGAATCTAGTAGGGGGGAAGGGAAAATAACGATGGGATTTTGATGCATTTTATAATGCCACTAGTGCCTTATTCATTTATTGCATTCTCAAAAATAAAATAAGAGGAAGCAAAAATAGTTACTTGACGTTAAATCCCGGTTATCACACATTTGCCATTTCAATTGCGCTTGCGCGCGGACTTTGCTGATTTCTAAACTCTTGCTCAAACTAATGAAAAGCATTTAAATTTGTTAATATGAGATGAGAACAGATAAAAATTAGAAATTACAAAGCTGTCTTTGATTTAGTTTTTACGCCTCGGTAAAGATTGAGTTTTGCGTCTTAATTATTAATGGATTCGGAGCCTGATTTTTCTATCAAACAAAGGCCCTTTTCAGGGCCAAATTTTTAACCTCAGAAGAGCGTACTCGATCTGCAGCCTCAACTCCAATACAAAGCGGAACCCTCAACCTAAATACAAATGTATAATACTAAGCTGTTTACGCCTAACGTAAAATATCCGCAAAAGACGGATATTTGTAATATTCCGATCATTTTTGAAGTACATAACGTGGTTTACGTTAAATAAATATTTCCAAACCAATAAATATTGAAGTGTCATTTTTCTCTTTTCTTTATAAAGATTATCAGTTATTCATATCCGTAGTTTCATATAATGTATCCCGAAAACGCTGTGAAAATACTCTAATCGCATTCATTAATTTGTTGGGACTCTAGCACAACCTAAATATAAACAAGCAACACGAAATCTTAAAACAGAAAGCACAAAAAACAAAGTCCGTGCGCAAGCGCAGTTGAAATGGCAAATTTGTGATAACCTGGATTTAACATTTAACGTCGAGTAAAATAGTTACCATGGAAACAACAAAAAGAAAATAAAATGTTTTCATTTCGTTCAGGAACGTAAAAGCAAAATGGTAAGCTCAAAACTTTGTTGTGAATAAATAAATCAATTCATTTTTGCCGTGAGAATATGGATCGAATATACTTTAGATTTAAAAAAAGTTGCTGTGAGCAAATTTTCATCTTTACAAAACAAAGGCTAAATAATAGAGAGGCAAAAGTGCACATCTGAAACAAACCAACTAACATCCCTATAAAGTAATACATACGTCCATTTCCGCCTTTGAACCGGATATTAGCCTTTCCACGAAAACGATGGTCAGACAGTATGTGTGTTGAAAGTTGTAGAAAGAGTTTTTAATTAATTAAATGAAAATTCAACAATTTTACATGTTAAGTGTACTCATAAATACTGTACATCAGAAGCCAAGAATACAAGCTGCACTTTGAGGCGGCGGCTGTTACCAATCTGCGCCTACACTATATTTTCGTTATGTAATCTATTTAAAAATCCGCGGGGGGGGGGGGGGTCTGAAATTCTGTAAGCGATTCGGATAATTGAAGCTGTACTGTAGTACGTACAATCAGAATTTGAAACGGGAACTGATTTGAATAACTGAAGCTGGTTATTAAATGAAAATATTGGCAAGTTCGTGCACAAATTTTAATATTGCCGCCAGACCACACAAACCTTTATTTTGAACGTATTATTATCAGAGCACATGAAATCAAAGAACTAAATACAAATTAACTTGAGGTAATATAGAAAATCTTGATGAAGTTGCCACTATTTTGCTTTTGTGTATTAACTGTGATAATGACAAAGCGCACGCTCGGTTACTTTCAGTGCCTTGTTCGGTGTTTTGTCTTTTTACATATGCTAATGCTTTCAATCTAAATTCGTTGGGGGATGTGAATAAAAACTAAACTGAAATACTGTAAAGAAATTCCGAAACTTTATTGGTCGGGATTTCAGAGGTTTTCACCTACTTCCCCGTAAAATCAAGTATTTTCGCAAAAAGGTTTCCTGAATTGCTAACAGATGCTCGAATGCAGACTTTTCACTGGTTGAAAACTATTTTTTGCTACCAGTGTAAAGATTGACTGAGAGTGTTTATTAAGTGTATCGGCTTAGGCTTGATCGCTGCCTGTCTGGATTGACTAAGCTCCCAATGGAAACAAATAAGTCACTGGATAGCTGCAGCTTTGCAAAATAGGAATAGGGTAGTTCCCAGAATTTTAAAAGTATTTTTATTCTGAAAGAATATGCTTAAAAACCCAGAATTTTAAAAGTATTTTTATTCTGAAAGAATATGCTTAAAAACATAGGATCTGACCATTTTTAAAATAATTTGACTAAGTTTAACATTAAAAAAATATTTTTATCGGTGCGCTTTCATTGTTTACGTTTCTGCCGATGACATCACAAATGATGATATGCCAGTTACTGTTGCCATTCACAAAGCTCAGTATTTAATTCGCATCTTCACTCACGAGTACTGGCAACGATATGGTTGATTGCAAGCGTAGAGCGCAATGTTTAATTCTCTCCTTGATTGTCACAACGTGGAAACGCGTTAGTGAAGACGCTCGAAAGTGCATCATTTGTGACGTTATAAAGACCACGCCTTATTTCCAAAATCGGACATTTAAAAAAATTATTTAAAAATTAAGCGTTGGGAAAATGAAAGTTTTTTTCTCGCTCCATGTTGCTTTGTTTTTTGCTTATTCTATCTATCTCAGTTCTAATTTCAGTCTAAAAGTAAACAACCCCCATTGCAGGCAAGAAATATGCTTAGTTCTTGCTTGAAAGTCTCGCACAGTTATAGCCATGGTTTCTCTAATGCCTCTAAAGCTTTCTTGGTAAATCAGGAAGGGTGTAGTCAATTACATTTTAAACCTACTTAGTTGTTCTGGAAGGTTTCCAAGACATGACTGGCTTTAATGAGAGATTCTCCAATATTTCAGAATGTTTCAAGGATAATTTCAAAAAGGTTACTGACTTTTATCGGAAAACGTTCCTGGTTTTTGCAAGACATGCTACTGGCTGAAATTGGGCACATAAGCTGCCTATTATTTTCCAGGAACGTTTCTGAATCGTTTTTACAGTGAAACCTCAAGAAAAAAAAAAAAAAAAAAAGGCGATAATGTAGAAAGTGTGTACATGGGACAACAAAATTCAGCAAGTTATAGTTACGTGAAATACACCGCCAGCTCAGTCTATAGTTAGATTACTCTAAGTCAGGGTTGTCCAACTGCAAAGAGAATACGGGCAGAATTCCTATCACTGATCACCTGGCGGCAGGGTTGGTCGGATTGGATGGACCCAATTGGGTTGGACCCAATGCGTTTTTTTTTTTTTTTTTTGAAAAAACCCATTAAAAAAACCCATTATTTAGCCCACTTTTGTTTTTTTTTAAATTTTCTGAGAAGTTCTTTAAAAAATTAATTAATTTAAATACGTTCACAATTTAAACTTCTTTTTTATTTGTTCTTACCACTGACAATGGACATAAAAAATGAATTTTGAACTTTAATAGTATTTCCTAACTCTTAACGGCATTAAAAAAAATACTTCAAAGATTTTAAATAAATATATTTAACTTTTTTCTTTAACTGGTCAATAAATAACTCAAATTATCTTGACTAAGTCCTGTCACGTCTGATTTTATCAATATTTGTAGATTGCACAGAGGAAACTACTCTAGCTAAAAGGCTTTCAAGTTAATTATTTTCTGCAAACAAATCACGAACTGTCACAAATCTCGAATGAGCAAGGTATATTTTTTAGAAATTAACAGGTTTTACAAACAATCGGACAGAAAACAGAATAGGATGTACAGTATTTTATTAACTTACGAAAAAGTTTAATATTTCTTACTCTGTACACAGAAATAGAAAAACAGGCAACATAAAATTCAAAGAAATGTCTTGATTAAGCTGGAATTCATTAAAAAGGGATTTAAACTACTTGAGGTTCTACAGTAGTTTTGCATGACAAAATGAAATACAATAAAGTAAAATGGAAAAAAAAAATGTAGTAATTAAAAACAAACAATGGATTTTATCACTCGAGAATTAACTTTGCCCTAACAGTTGGTAAAATGGAAACTAAGAAATCTGAAACATTCTTGGGTTTCGTCGTTTTTTTTTTACTTTTCTTCAGAAAACGCTGAATTTTTCAGCTTTTCTTTGTTTGTGCTTTGTCCATATACTTACGCTACAATATACTACAAGCACCACACATTTTTCCAAAAAAAAAAAAAGACGAAAAACCCACATTTCTCTTAAAAAAACCAGCTTTAGTTGGGTTTTTTGGGGTTTTATTTTAAAAAAAAAAACCCTAGGTCCATGGGCTTTTTTTTTTAATAAAAAAACCGGGTTTTTGCCAACCCTGCCTGGGCGAGCCGCAGTTTGAAAAAGTTAATCAACAATCTCTTACTTCCTTCACAATAACAATTAATAGTTGAATTATTAATTATAAAACAATGTAACAGAAGGATTCTAGAACAATTTGCTTACATTTTAATGTGAAAACTGAGGCCGATCCGCCTTCTTTACGAGGGCAGGAATGTCAACATCGATGTTTGTCGTTGCCAGCAGAAGAAAATCTAACAATGAACTCTGTCGGAGAGAGAACTCCTGTGACGATTTTTGACGAAGCTCAACGCCGAAAAAGCACTTTCGCATAAATATCGGCTTGCAAACCTTTCTATTTCGAAATCAACAAACGCCGTAGAGTCAGTCAAGGGGGTCTTTATTTTTAACCAATTGCAGGCAGGTTTCGCTTATCTGAAATGTTTCTCTCTTCCCTCCCTGTCTCACCCCGCCAACGCGAGGCAATACTCTTTCTAGGAATTCGTTCGAAAACCAGCGTGCAGAGTAGGACTGCTTGACCTTGGCCTGTAGATGTCCTGTACCTTTTTCTCTCAATGCCATTAAAGGAGTAAAAGAACGATCAAGAGGAAATTTCGGGAACCCCGGTTTGACCAAGAATGATAGTCTCAGATGCTTCTTGATGTCATAAAATGTCGAAAAACGAAATATGCTGAATAAGAAATTGGCGGGCCGCCAGTTGGACAACCCTGCTATAAGTTATAGTTAGTTTAACTTTTATTTATGAAACACTAGCTGTACCCGACGCGCGTTGCTACGCCAACAAAAAAATACATCATTATACTGATTTTCATGACAATCGGTTGAACGGGGCAGAAGTTGCTACTCTGCAGTGCCACCTGGTGGCGAGTGGCTTCAATGTGCATGTTATGCACCTTCTCCGTGGAAAAATACATATATATAGCAATTTTCATAATAATCGGTCCAGGTATCAAGTGAAGCCGTGACTATACTCAAATTTTGTACTCACGCAGTTTGCAAGATCAATCCATCGCTATAAATATCAAATAGGAAAAGTTTTAAATCCCCCCGTTGCATGAAAAGCCATAGAACAATAAAGAAAGAATTTATTTGTTCAAACTAAAGAAAAATGGCAACAGCTAACTTCTTATCAATGAGATCTTTCATGCGAATTAATTTCCGATAATTTTATTCGTATTTATCCAATGGGTTGTGACTTAAATTGGAATAAAAAAGGAACTAGCGATCGGATTTTTTTCGAACTGGTCTATAAACATTCCCAGTACCAAAAATAACAAACGGTGAAAGTTTTAGCCAAATCTGCCGGGTAGTTTTTGAGTTCATGGATGACATACAGACAAACATTCATTTGTATATAGATTCACGCCTCCCATAAAACTGTGCTACTCCCCTCAGGTTGAGAATCGCTCATTTATCATATTGCATAAATCGCGCACACAAGTCCAATACTGCGTCAAAAATATTCTTTTGATTTTATCGATTGTCGTCAAGAAAAAAACAGTAAAAAACGAATTATTCAACAAATAATTGGCATTAATTAATGAAATAAATTATTAATAATAAATGCTCAATTGAATTACCAAAAAGCACAAGGTTAATGTATTTACAGTAAACTCCCGATTATCAGCGATGGGATTATCTGCGGTTTGGATTATCCGCGGGTCTTTTCACATTTTTTTTTAAAACTTATGTTTGTGTTATTGTTCGCTTTTAGATTTTACATATATTTTTTACATTCAATTTATATTCAATGTTGGTAGATACAATGTTGCTATGTTTTTAGTTATAATTTAAATGCATGTGAGAGTGTTATTAATATTTTTTTAGCTTTTGTATACTCGAAGTATCGTTGTTTACCTATCATTCGGATTATCCGTGGTTTTCGCTTATCCGCGGTTACCGTGCCACCCTATTCCGCGGATAATCGGGAGTTTACTATACTTTTCTCATAAACCAAAAATGGAAACAGTATAGCAAACTCATCAACGTTGAAGTGCAAAGTCAAGAAAGAAGAAAATCATTTGCAATTAAAAAAATATAAACATGATGACTATACAGTGCTGCTTCTATAGGCTCACAATAGTGACAGAACAAAATGTAGTCTTAAATACTAGATGCATTACCGGCTTTGCACAAGCTACCTCGAAAATAAAAATTGTATCATGTGACGCAATCAGTTTTGAATTAAAAAATAAATAAATAAATAAAATGAAAAATATATTTTTTTAAAAACTTCCACCCGACATATAAAGAAGAGCAATTTCATACCTCAAAATTCAATTTTAGACCTCTTTGGATTTTTTAAAAATTCCAAAAAATTCAATCATTGTTAATTATTGGCGTGAACATTCCGCTTCAATGATATTCTGGCGAAAACTCCCTGGGGGAGAGGGGGTCGCTATGTTTTGAATGTATTTTTGTAGTCCAAGCTTATCGAACATAAATTTGAACGTAAAATAAATTATTTAAATTTCGTCTATTTTAGTAAACTAATATTTATTCATAAAGCATTAAAATATTTAGTTTGTGTTGCAGTTGCTCTCTACCACCTACAGTGAAGACAGCAAAGAAAATAAATCAATAAATAGACTTTTCAAATGCTATGAGCGTTAAAAAGGCCTACGTCCTACCACTAAACAAACAATATTTTTCAACTTTGCCGTAAAAATTGAAAATATTTTAATGAAATATTACTTGTAAACGCTGTGTTTTGATGCAAGAAAAAGTTTTCACATTAATTTGTTGAAAAAGAAAAAA
Source organism: Uloborus diversus (assembly GCF_026930045.1). Classification (NCBI taxonomy): domain Eukaryota; kingdom Metazoa; phylum Arthropoda; class Arachnida; order Araneae; family Uloboridae; genus Uloborus; species Uloborus diversus. The sequence continues at coordinate 181,845,071 of NC_072735.1, read as the reverse complement.
AAAAAAAAAAAAAAAAAAAATCCAAAATCATAAAAATCGAGGAATTTAAAAAAAAAAAAATCAAGCTCATGTTTTTAGGGGATGTATCGCTTCCCATGAATTTTTTGAACCAAGGAAGTACGTTATAGCCTGATCCCCATACTTTACAGTTGCGCTAATGCTTATTCCGACTCGTGTATTCTAATTCAGCACCTGCCTCACCAAATTCGACCCAGATCCGATTCTTCCCTATGAATTTCGTCTGCTCAATATTTGCACCATCCCCTTGACGAACTTTGGCAGAGTAACAGCTGCTTCTGATGTTTTCAGAGAACAGTGGCAGCAGGAGGGGGGGGGGAGGAATAGAGCGATCAGAAGGAAGGGAGGGATGGAACGAAAGAACGAGAAAGGATGAGAGGCTGAAGATGAAATCCTCCTCCAATGCGACCACCAACAGATAGAGGAGCCCGAAAAAGCAGCCCCCTCCAACTCAACTCAAACCTGCTACCCGTGACGTCACGACCAGGAATGCCGCACGCAGGCGAGGAGCGGGCTGCTTCCATTGCGCCGATCAGGGGAGGTCGGGTAGGAAGGCGCGCGCACAGAGCATTTTATTATTTATTTATTTTTCGCCTGCTGGTAGGGAGGATGAGGGAAGGGAGGAGGGGGGAGAGCACCCTCTCTAGCGTTTTGCTCTTCGTCTTGGAAGGGTATCTATCCATCGAGTCATTTTGCCGGCCTGACGAATCCATTCAGAGGGGGAGGGGAGAGATGGCGGGAAAATTTTCCCAACTTGCTTCCAGGAGCAAGCTCTTTTTAATGCGCTTTGCTCTAATTTTGCAGGAGAGCGAGCGAAAAATTAATGATTTTCGTTATGATTCTGTCATTTATTTTAGTTCCATAAAAATGAATCGCATTTTTGCAAAAGATTTTAGAAGCAGTAAAATGATATAAGAGGAATATAAATCAATTAAGAGCTTCTATAAACTTTTGTTTTTCCCAATTCCTTACCTATACAGCAGTAGCTTTTGATAAATGATCAAAAAACTAAGCACAGTGAATTTTATATTTCATTTTTTAAAATTTGATTCGAAATGATGCTCATATACATGAAATGTTTAAGAAAAGGGGGGGGGGGAAGCAGGCGGAAATATAAGGTTTGACACCGGAAAACATTTATCCTCTCAATAATTTGATTTTCCCATCCCCCCACTTACACCCTTGTGCGAAGCAATGGAATCAAGCTAATATTTTTACAAAACCGCCTTCCCTTTATTTACATCATTTTATTAAAAATCAAAATTACCACTTAGCACGCTGCCCCCCCCCCCCCTTTTCACTCTACAAGGCATTGTCCACCAGAGTTTTGCACTTTTCTTTAAATTCTTTTTTGGAGCAAAAATATGTAAAAAATTTTAACACTTAAACAAAACACAATATTTATGACAAAAAAAACGTGAGGTTATAGAGCCTAATCAACTAGTAGGCTAAACAGTTGTTACAGGGTTTGTACGCTCCTTCAAAACTCCTCCAATACTCCTTCATTTAGGAAATTTTTTTGAAGGGCCCTTCAAACTCCTTTATTTTGGTTTTAACTCCTTCAAAACTCCTTCTTTTTTAGTTCATTGCCCCATAATCTTCCTCTATGACATTAACTTAAAATACTTTGATTGACAACTGACGTTGTGACAAGGGCGATTTTAATGTAGTAATTTCATGCATTTATTTTTTTTTCAGAAAGTTTAACAAAAGATTTACAAATTGATCATAGTTAAATCATAAAATTTGCAGGTGAAAATTTTATTAGAAGACTGAGACATTTCATAAGTGAAGTAAAACATATTGGTGATTGGCTTTTTTTTTTTCAATTGTTATGATTATTGTTTTTTTCCTCCTCCACACTCTCAGCAACAAAAGTCAGGTTGTCTAATTACTATTAAAATATTAAAAAATATAAGTAGATGTACTATATTAAGTGATTGTGTTAAAAAAAAATTGTTTAATAGATCGAAGTTATGATATTGTAAAAAGGGTCATCCACAAGTGATGTCATGCCTTGAGGAGGAGACAGGTTCATGAAATTGTGACAAGGGGAAGAGAGAGGGTGACAAAAAGTGACATCACACAGTTATTGTAACAATATGTTTACAAAAAATATGGCATGTGACAAGAACACGAGGAAGAGTAAGGTTTAGCGTGACACTTTGTGACAAAGGAGGAAGGGGATTAAAATATGTTGAAAAAAAGTGTGACATCATTTAAGGACAGCCCGTTAGTACTCCTCCAAATCTCATTTAACTCCTTCAAAACTCCTCCAAAACTCCTTCATTTTATTTCTGAAATTCAGTACGAACCCTGTGTTATAAACAAAGATTGAACAACCGAAAAAATTCGAAAATCAAATCCCAACTTGATTCTATTAATTCGCACAAGGTTGTAAAATAATTAATACAGACATTGTATTAACTGCGAGCCTATTGGATGCTCATTTTTTTCACCATCAAAAATGGTGGTTCACATAATCCGTTGAAATGATATGTGCGTGACACATTTGGCGAACTGCCGTACTAAAATGCAATATTCATTGTTTACTGCCACTGCCCTCGTAGAAAAAAAGAATCCGGTGAAAATTTCACTAATGCTTCTTTCATCTACACAACCAGGGGTGTAGCGATGCGAGGAAGAGGGATATGTCAAGCTTGTCATTTTGGAGGGAGGGAAAAAATGTACTGTCATGTTTTAAAACTGCCAGTTTGAGTTTGACTCGCGAAATTTCGGGGGGGGGGGGGGGGTTAAAAAGAAAGATAGAAAGACTGCCTAAACCAGCACGCAAAACAATTTAACACTGTTGTAGAAACGCACTGAAAAAGAAAAATCTAACAAGAACTAGAAACCCTTTAATCCCCCTATTTCAGTTTGAACACTGTCGGCTTTTTATAAATGTTGGATTTCAACAAAAAAAAAAAAAAAAAAGGAAATGGCCATGAAATTGCTAAAAATAGCAGTTTTTATTGTTTACTCTGTCATTTTTAATTATACGTACTTACTTATTGTTTTTTAAGTAGTTCAAAGTTATTAGTAAAATTACATGGAAAAGGTTATCCAATTACTACATTGGTAGGTAGGGTAACATACCTTTAAAGTAAAATAAGAGAATTTTGTAAAAAATACTAAGCACTTTTCATAATGCACTTAAAAGGACAAAATAACTTTCTGGGTCAGAAAGTGCTTAGTATTCTTTATAAAATTTGTTATTTTATTCTTTTTAGTATAAACGTATTTCAGAAATAGAATAATGTTACCATCATGAAACTTCACCTTATTTTTTTTTCATTTATATGATCCATACTAAAAGAAAGAAAAACCTATATGCGTGCCTAAAACTTGAAGCAATTGGCACTAAAAACTGGGAAAATTAGAAGAAATTTACTGTTTTCCATCCTAATCGAAATAAAATTTTATTTTAGAATTTTAGTTTTTCAGCGTTAAGTTGTACCTTAAGATTAAGCAAATCATTTAGTGAAATTCATAAGTCTCAAAGTGGTCTAGTTGCTCAGATGTAAGCAAATGTACACTGTTAAAAAAAACCTGAAAATTCAGGTAGTTTTCTGACTGATTTTAACAGAATATTTCCGTAATGCTTCAAGATGTATTTTTTCCTTACAAAAACGTAAACATCCCGACGAAAACGGAATTTTTCCATTTCTAGGGTTGCCGCTGTGCTGTACTTTGCTCCGATTAGTCTTCAAGTCATGATAAACATCACTTATTGATAGTGCTTATTAATCGCACTGTTACATTTTGCTAATTAAAAGCATATTTAGAATAACAACTCAGATGCTGTAGACAAAATATATAGCTTGCTATTTCATGTCTGGAGAGTAATATACTCGTATGTCGAAATTGTTTATACACCTTTGAGCTTTGTAGTTTTGGAAAAATGTTCGCGCCATTTTTAGACTGGCAGATGTGTTTTGATCGCCCTGGTGATTTGATGTGGGTTTTACTGAGTCAGTATTAGAATATTTTTGTGGTTTTAATATTTTGCTCAATACTTTGAACAATTCTGTTCGTTAGTCATATTGTGTGCTCTAGCAGTGAGAATAGTTTAAGGATCTCGTGTTATCAATTTAAAATAAAGCCTATTGGATTAGCTGTATCCAGATGCATTTAGCACCGCTGGTCATATGTAAGTGTTGTTGAATATCTTTGTACATGTTAATACAAATGTATTTTCCTTGTTAATATGCATTTGATAGAATTCCGATGATAGTTTATTTAGAATTTATACAACTATTATAGAGTTATTTTTTATTGCTCTTACGCATTCTTGAAAGTTAATACACTAAATGCCATTTCGTATCTATACCGGAGATTATCGTGGTGTGCGAGCAAGATAGGAAAAAATCACTCTTTTTTTTTGGGGGGGGGGATTCGCTTCACAGTTTGGAATACTGAAAGTAACTATTTTAAATCTCTAAATAAAGGTGTATTGTTGATCTTTAATATATACAATGAAAGTTTTGGCTTCAATAAGTACTTAATTTAATTTATTAAGATCTTATCCAACAACTTATTTGAGATTATTGCAAGTTTCTTGGAAAAACAGTTCGGGTAAAACGAACTGATTGATATATGCTTAAGTAATAATGATTATGTGCTAAAAATCTACGTTGCGGTTCCAATGAGTGAAAAATTTGGATATCATTGGGGGGGGGGGGGGATGTAGCATCTGGGAACCAAAAATTCTTCACGTGCATGTCAATGATTCTGTTTTTAAACACAATAGATATGCGGTACTCTCTATCAGGTATATTATTATATGATAACGTCAACCTGCTTTTAATAGCATTTTATTTGACATATTATGCAAATAAAAATATCATATTTTTCATGTATGTTTTTCCATGCCACCCCAGACAATGTACGACGAAGGGAATATCGAACAGTATCAGCAGGGATAATTGGTGTCCTATTCAAATCCATCAATTTTTCTGTTAGTACTATTTGATTAATTTGACTCATCTGAAGTTGATATAAAAAGTTTTGGTCAGCAAATGGATGCTTGGTATGTTAGGTAAGTTCTCTCTCCAGATGTTAATTTAAAAAATCTTTGAGTAACAAATGCAAATAAAAAAAGGTAATAATTTTAGAACAGTTAACTATATCTGTATTATATATCATTTTAAAGAACTAAATTTTTAATGAAACGAAAAGTCAATACTTGACATATCTTTTTAAATAGTTTTTGAAAATAAAATCTTTTTACATAAATATGGGAAAGTGAGAAATGGAAAAAATATCGCAATGAAAAAATAAGGAACGTAAATTCTGTTAAAACACAGAAAGATCGTAAATGAACGGAAAAATAAGAAATGGAATTTTCGTTCAGTCACGAGAAATTTATAAACGGAAAACTACAACTACGGAGAAATAAGAAATGGAACTTCTGTTAAATCACGGAAAGTCATTGAACGGAAACGTAATATTTACGGCAACTTTGCTGCCGGTACTTTCTCCGTTATTTTCAGGAAATTTTTTTTAACAGTGTAGGCCTCAGATTTTCCCGTGACAATCAGGTCAAGTATTATAATAAAAGTGCTTAATAATAAAAAGATTAACAAGTGATCAGTAATGATATTTAACAAATGAAGTCCTATATAATGACTGATGATCTCGCAGTTAACAGCAGCGGGTTAAAGAATTTTTTCGGAATTTCATTGTTTTTTCGCCCGAAATATAACATTCCATCCAATCAGAAAAATGAACAAAACCGATTCCACTCCCGTCGGATTAGGTCGAACGTTGGATTACGAGACAGGCAGATTAGAGGGTTTTTAGTGTATTAGATAGATACGCAATGCTGTTATCTCCATGAGTGAGTCACTTTTTTTTTCAATTAGTCAAAAAGCGCTGGTTCGATTATGGGATTTCAGCACAGCAGACTTCTAATTTTCCTCAATGGGGATCCATATTCTGGATGTAAGAGAGGTTTATTACAAAGAGGCAAAAAGTGTATCCAATCCTTTGAGGTCAGTAGCGCACACAAGGGAGGGGTCCAGGGGGTCCGTACCAGTCCCATAGGTCTTGATTTTTCCCCCCGATTGATTATGATTCTATTTATTTCGTACATAGAATAATTTCAAACAAAGGTCACAATACTTTCAGTTGTAATAAGTGAAAAAATAAAATCCTCACGTTAAAATATTTTTTAAAGTGTTGTGCACTTTTCCTATAACGAATTGCTTGTAAGAAGCAGAACGGTGATTATAAATGAATACACTGCAATAACCATGTTTTCAGTTTTGTAATTACAGATTAAAATGAGATTCTATGAACTTGAATCCATTTTTCAAATATGAAAAAAATAAAAGCATACATTAGTTTGCTCTCTGGTTATTTATTTAAGTATTTTCATTTAAAAATGCTAATTTAATTTCAATAGTTTATTTTTACTGTTTTACGTTAACGGGAATCGATAAAATCAACCAATATGTTCGACAGCATATTGGGGTAAGACATGAGAATGAAGCTCTTGGCCATGGACCCCTTGTAAAATTCCTGTGTGCGCCACTGTTTGAGATAATCTAATAATTCTTAGCCAATCATCAGACGATTGACAGATAGCTAGTCCAATGAGCAGTAGAGCTTCCCTCACTGGATTAGCTTCTTAAAAACAGCCAAAATAAAATTCTTGCCTGAGTAGAAGGATCAATTTATGATAATTACATGAAATTCCTCTTACTTTCTTCTGTCGTTGAGTTTCTTGAAATTTTCATAATTCTGGTAACATAGCATATGTTTTGTAGCGACTATAATTCATTTTGTGATGAGCCACTTGATAAATACATTTCTTTAGTTTTAGATATACATTTTTTTTTTTTTTTTCATTTGATTTAGGATGTTACGCTTGCGTATATTAAGTATTCAATAAAAACTGCTGACAGGGATGGAGGTCGGGACCCGATGGGAGGTGACTGTGACCTTCCGAAAAATTCCTCATTCGGCAAATTTTGTCTAACGATTTCGTAAATTTGGAGACATAGTACTTACTGTAAAAGCACTTATTCCCGCGAGCTGTAATTTTCACAAAAATGAAGATATCGGTAATCTCGCGCATTTTATATATTTTTGCAGATTTTCTATCTAAAAAATATTTTGCGAGGCTTCAAATTTTGCGATTTCGACGGGCTTGCGAAAATTAAAGCATAAGCGAAAATTTATAGCAATTAGAATTTTTAAATGTCCGATCGTCCCTTTTTATTCGTAGTTCTTAGCTCGTATTTTTTCACTCGGCAAAATTTGGTGTTCCATTCGGCGAATTCAGAATGCCCCCCCCCCCTTTCCCAAAATTTTAAGTTGGGGACACACCTACCAGCTGAAGAGGTTATCTAAGGAACAAGAAAGAAGAGAAAGAGAGCGATCAAAAAGTTAATCGGAAAAAATTAAATGCGTGTTTATTGCTATATTTAACATTAGTTGAAAAACACTAATCATAACATAAGAAATGATTTTTTTAGAATATTGTCGATAAAAGCAAAAATACTGTGAAAAATCATAATTATTAAGTGTTAGAAAGAAATGGTAATTTTCAACAACTTTTCCTCATTAGTCCTCTTTATTTCTTTAATAGCATTCTGATGAAATTGAAAATCGAAAGGTACACCACCTGGGCAAAGTGGGCAAATCAGCGGCCAAAACGCAACTTTGTTTCCACCCAAACGAGCTGTCTGTCCTCTGCTGAGGGGTCAAAAAGAATGTGATACAAATGAAGGATTCGGAAACACTTCACTTGCAACTGGTCAAACAGGTAAATAGGTCGTGTCCATCGCTTGTCAGTCCCTCCCTCCTTGTCACCTTTTCTTTGTCAGAGCTTTCCCCGGGAACAAAATAATGACACTGGTTTGGGAGGAAAAGTGAATAAGTAAGATTGAAATGATCATTAACGGGTTGTATCCTCGCGGAGTGAAGGATGGTGTTTATTAACTTGTCTTTTACTATAAAAAAGGCATTTATTATCTTAAACTCGGACATCAAGTCCTTGAGCGAATTGAAAAAAATAAAAAAATAATATGAAAAAATAAATAAAACTAAATTAAATTTTAAAAAAATGATGAAACAAATTTGAATTTTTTCAGATCTTAATTCAAATAATGTTTTTTTTTGTAACCAGGTTTGTGTGTGTGTGTGTGTGCACGTGGATGTGTGAGTGTGCATGTGGATGTGTGTGTGTGCATGTGGATGTGTATGTGTGCATGTAGGTGTGTGTGTGCATGTAGGTGTGTGTGTGCATGTAGGTGTGTGTGTAGGTGTGTGTGTGCATGTAGGTGTGTGTGTGTAGGTGTGTGTAGGTGTGTGTGTGCGTGTAGGTGTGTGTGTGTGCATGTGGATGTGTGCATGTAGGTGTGTGTGTGTGCATGGTAGGTGTGTGTGTGTGTGCATGTGGATGTGTATGTGTGCATGTAGGTGTGTGTGTGCATGTAGGTGTGTGTGCATGTAGGTGTGTGTGTGTGTAGGTGTGTGTATGTGTGTGTGTGTGTGCATGTAGATGTGTGTGTGTGTGTGCATGTAGATGTGTGTGTGTAGGTGTGTGTGTGTGTGTAGGTGTGTGTGTGTGCATGTGGATGTGTGCATGTAGGTGTGTGTGTGCATGTAGGTGTGTGTGCATGTAGGTGTGTGTGCATGTAGGTGTGTGTGCATGTGGATGTGTGTGTGCATGTGGACGTGTGTGTGCATGTGGATGTGTGTGTGCATGTAGGTGTGTGTGTGTGCATGTAGGTGTGTGTGTGTGTGCATGTAGATGTGTGTGTGCATGTAGGTGTGTGTGTGTAGGTGTGTGTGTGTGTATGTGTGTGTGTGTGTGCAGGCGCATGTGTGTTTAGTCGTGTGCATGTGTCTGTGTGCAGGCGTGTGTATGTGTCTGTGTGCAGGCGTGTGTATGTGTCTGTGTGCAGGCGTGTGTATGTGTCTGTGTGCAGGTGTGTGCATATGTATAATACGGACGCAACCGCCCAGGAGGTGCGGATTCCGGTGGACAGTGCTGCTGGTGGAGAATCAACACCTGCGGATCAACCTTATACCATTGAGAGATGGTCTCTGCGGTCAACGGGGAGGTTGGCAGACGCTTAGTTCCAAAGATCAAAGGACCTGGAAGTCATTCAACGGTCAGGGGGAAACATTAATCAATTCATGATTGCTCAAAAAATGGGCGTTTGAAACAAAAGACAGCAACACCGAAAGTAAACATCAAAATGTGTTTGTTAATAAATGTTACAACAAATTACGTAGTGACACTGATGTTCATGTTTGCATGTTACTTTTCAGATGCCCCCTTCCCCTCATTTTTAGGTTCCAGATGAAAGGTATTTCAAAAGAGCAATGTGAAAATAAGCTAATCGGGTCGTTTCCAAAATTTTAGAAGTATTTTTTTCTGAAAGAGCATGCTTAAAAACATTGGATCTGACCATTTTTGAAATAATTTGTTTAAGTGTAATATTTTTTAAAAAATACCTAAATAGGTGCGCTTTCATTGTTTAAGCTTCTGCCGATGACATCACAAATGATGAAATGCCATTCAGTGTTGCCATTCACAGAGCAAAATATTTAATTCGCATCTTTACTCACGTGTATTGGCAACGATAGGGTTGCTATCAAGCGTAGAGCGCAATTTTAATTCGCTTCTTGAGTATCATAACGCGGAACCGCTTTAGAAAGATGCGCCTAAGTGCATCATTTGTGACGTAATCAAGACAACGCCTTGTTTGAAAAATAGAACATTTAAAAAATGAATTTAAAAATAACTGTTGAGAAAATGAAAGTATTTTCTGGATCCTTGTTATTTTGTTTCTGCTTATTCTATCAATTTCAGTGACTAAAAGTAGTACTTTTGATTGAAGGAAACAACCCCATTATAATTTTCTCAATTTTGTAGAAATCATGTGCTCCCCTAATCTTTTTTGAGGAGTGCAATACGAACATGTTACGAACAAAGTCGTAGATCCAAAAGTTTCTCTTTTTTTTTTTTTTTTTTGCATCAATTTATTCATGCGGAAACAGAAAAATTTTCGGTGCACCGGTTTTTGAATATTGCGAATCTTATGATAAATATTTGGCTCTGAATAAAAAAAGCAACCTGAAGATTTTTTAAGCAAAAGAAGGTGATGCGTTCCTTTCGTATTTTCAAAAAAAAAAAAAAAAAAAAAACCCTCAAGTCTGGAAAAGAGAGGGGAGAGGGATTCCAGCCGAATTCCATTCTAGCGCTACGCTTGGAATATTCTCGATACACAGATGAGTTCAGGAAAGCGATGCAGGCAGACGATCTTTTCGCGAACGCTATTTTTAGAAGCCGCTCCGGAGTCATTTCAAAGGCAGCAAAATCGAGCCTCCTAATGGGGTCAGGAGAAGGAAAAAAACGATGAAGACAAGAAAGTCCCTTTTTTTTTTTTTGGAATACATTAATTTTGTTAAGAGGACTAAGAATATCCAATAAACGCTTTTTTTTTTTAAAAAATTCGTTGGAAACGATTTGAAGAACCCATTTTGAGTTTGGCGTAAAATTATAAATTGGGAGGTTTCGAATCAGTAAATTATTTCATTAGCAATGATAAAATTACATTAGAAACAAATCACTGCATTTTATGAACATTCCTTTAAGGCATGCTCTTTTTAGCCAAAACCACACATATTACGAAGTGTTCATATTTTGCATAATTATTATTATTGTTAACTCATACCAAATGGAGTCAAAAAGAACTCTCATGAATCGCATTATTAAAAAAAAATGTCATAATACATAAGAAATCATCATTAAAAAAATAATAACAAATCTACACAATAAAAACTAAAAACAAAATCATAAATTTAAAAAAAAAAAAAATACTGTTAAAAAATCTTACTTATTTTAAAAGCTGATAAAATGAAATAAAAAACGCATTCTAAGTGAATCCATTTAAATATCTATGAACCAAGTAAATACTAGATATGATTTAATCTTTACTAATAATAAAGCTGAAAGTCTCTCTGTCCGGATGTCCGGATCTCTCTCTCTCTGTCAGGATATCTGTGACTCGCATAGCGCCTAGACCAGTGATTCCCAACCTGGGGGCGATCGCCCCCAAAGGGGCGATCCAACTCTTCTAGGGGCGATAAATTTCTGGGGGGGCGATAGGGGGGCGACCGGTATTCGGATACTTGGTAATGGGAAATTCTTGACCTTTCAAAAACTATATTTATTAAAACAAATCGGTACACAATTCAGAAATATCTTTCAGAATACCTATGTTGTGTAATACCGAACCAAGCATATGGTACGTCAAATCAAAGAAAGTCGTTCCCAGAAAATAAGGCATGTATGATTTACAGCTCAATCAAATCTGTTCGGATAATATCTTTTATTTTATTGCCGTTTTCATGAGGAAGAAAAAAAATCTTGTAAGCACTGTCTGACCGTTGGTGCCAACATATATTTAACGCCTGAAAAGTGGATGGATATGTGTAGGAATGGATTTTTGCATTAACTTATCAGTTGTCATTCAGAATCTTGCAATCAGCGCATAAACTTCCTTACGTAGTTTCTGTTGTTTGATTTAATTTAGTGAATTTCTGTTCAATTGAGCATGTTTCGTAGTGTGGAAGTTCGATATGAATTCGAAAAAGAAGTGCCGGCAGTATTCAGCAGAGTATTTAAAATTTGGTTTTGTCACTTCACCGCAAAATGTGCAGTTTCCGCATTGTCTTTTGTGCGATAAAACATTTTCTAGCATGAAGCGATGAAGCCCTCGCGAATGAAAGAGCATTTGTCAAGAGTACATGGTGACAAAGTAAATAAACCTCTTGGTTATTTTTCAAGACCTCAAAAAAAAAAAAAAAAAAAAGCGGATAAACGGCCAAAGGTGGGTGAATTACTTAGAAGACAAGCAACAGATCTTGACAAAGAGCTTCTTGCTTCGTACGAAGTGTCTCTTTTGATAGCAAAATGTGGTAAGCCTCATACGATTGGCGAATCTCTTATTCCACCGGCTGCCAAAAAAAATAGTTGAAATTTTGCTTGGTGAGGGCTCCAGTAAAAAGATAAGTCAACCTCTCCCCCTGAGTAACAACACAGTTTCCAGGAGAATAGATGAAATGGCTGCTGACGTTGAGTGCAAACTCATAAATGTTTTGAAACAAAGTAAATTTGCACTACAGATTGATGAATCAACTGTGACAGATAACAGAGCTATTTTATTAGTTTACGTGAGGTTTATTAATGAGCTGAAAGAAATAACTGAGGGAATGTTGTTCGCCAGAATTTTGATTACTGATACAAAGAGATCGTCGATTTTTAAAATGGTGAAGGATTATTTTGAAGAAAAAGAAATTCCATTGACAAACGTAAGTGCTTGAGCAGCAGATGGTGCCCCTGCCATGACGGGTCGTCATATTGGGTTTCTTGCACACCTTAAAAAAGAAGTGCCAGAAGTGATTACCATCCATTGTGTCATTCATCGTCAACACTTGGCTGCAAAAAAATTGAGTGGTGTTCTACATGAAACCTTACAATTAGTCATTACTGGTATTAACAAGATCAAAGCTAATTCTTTCAATGATCGCCTGTTTCGAGAGCTTTGCCATGAAATTGATGAAAAATTCGAACGCTTGCTTTTACATACGTCTGTGCGATGGCTTTCCAAAGGAAACTGTGTTTGTGCCGCTTCTTTGAATTATTCGACACTAAAGCTGAGTTTCTCAACTTGCATGATCCTGCTTTAAGTGAGAATTTGAAACAGCGCAAATTGAAACTTGTGTATCTCACAGATATTTAAAAAAAAAAAAAAAAATGAACGAAGTCAACATTTAGCTTCAAGGAAACAAGATGAACCTCATCAAGGCCAAAAGCATACTTTCAGCATTCATTGCCAAATTCGAAATCCACAAGGCAAATATTGGCCGTAAAGAATTTATCCTGTTTCCGACTCTAAAATAAGGTTTAATCGTGGATGATGAACTTCCTGAAGAAAAAATTTTAATTTTTATTGATCACCTTGATCAGTTAAAAAAGAACATGGAATCAAGGTTTGCAGATTTGATCAGCTTACAAATTCCTGACTGGATTTTAGTCCCATTTAATTTTGAAGATGTGGATGAACTGGAAAACTCTTTGCAGACACACTGTAACAAATTTCGGAAACGTTTCTGGATATATCTGAAACGTTTCCGAAATAGTAGGAATCCCTCATCCAATAGCGAACTCCTCATTATTCAGAAAGCTTTTTGTTATTTCAAGAAATCTAGAAGCGGAAATGATGACGCAACGCTTCGAAACGTATTTCATCCTTCCAACACAAGCGCCAATGAGTCGGAAATATTTTTTTCTTATCTATGGTTGCTGCAGTCAGCAACTGTTAAGCATTGGATTGCTTGTTATTTCATGTCTAGAGAGTAGCAAAATGTGTCGAAACTAATTTTACGCCTTTGCATTTTGAACTGCCCTTGATTTTTTAGACGATGTACGCAGCTATTAAGTTAGTTAATAACCATTTGCTTCTTTACAATTTCCAGTGCTACTATAATTAGATATATATTGTGTGTTCAAGCGTGAATAGTTTCAACACGTTTATACTTAATGAAACGAAACCCTTTGGATTACTTATTCAGTTGTAATGGAGGTACTTAGATTTTCTTCCGCTCATGTTCACTTGTAAGTATTAATGAATATTTTAAAACATGTTGTTATATACATTTATATTTTTGTTGATTTGCATTTGATGAGGCTCCAATTGTAACTGTTTTTGGGTTTATCGAATTAATTTAAAGTTATCCTACATACCTATGTGCGCGGTGTACTATTTGTTGTAACCAACTGAAACTGATTAATTACGCAAAGGAAAAAAGATTTATATTTGAGAAGCAATCACAGAAAAGTTATTTCGAAATACTTGGATGTACATACATTTTGGTTCAAAAAGAAAAAAAAATCAATTGTTTAATTCATTAAAAATATGGTAATGCAAATGTTTTCTAGTATTGTAATATGCTTCACAAAAAATGTGCCAGTATTATTTATCTTTTTTTATTATAATTTATTCATTAATTTAAAAAATATTTATACCATTAGAAAATGATCCAGTTATCTATCAGTAATCAACATAGTTAAGCAATTAATTCATGTGCTTATTCATTTTGTTAAATGTGGTTGACAATAAAAAATTCCTTGACATTAGTTTACCTCACCAATTTCTCTGTTGGTACTTTTCGGTACACTTTGTACGTCAGAGAAATTGACTTGAGGTGAACGAATTCCGGAACGCGAATGGTAGGTAAGTTCTGTCAAATTTTATTCGAAAATAAAAGCTATCAAGTTTGATACAAGATATGTTTTTAAGTTCTGCATTAAAAATACAATATGTTGATAATTTTGTCTTGAAAATATTGAGAGAAAAACTGAAGTTTAAGATTATTTAACAAACAATCCCACTTTTGAGAAAGCACCCCCCTCCCCTCCCTTGACGATTTTGTGATTAGGAATGAAACTACTATATTATTTCAGAAGTTTTCAAAAATTTATAAATTTGCATATGTTATGCTGTTAACCATGCTATTTGTCATTAGAAATTCAGAAAAAAAAATCCACGAATGATTCTAAAATTGCTTGTTTCATTGCTCTTAGGTATGAAAGAATTGAAACTGATATGGTATGCAATACTATAGTAAAGAATTATATTTTAGAAAAAATCACGGAAAAAGGATTCCGAAATTCTCGGAAACGTTTTTGAAAATTGTTTGGAGAATTCCGAAATACTCGGGAACGTTTTCGAAACTTTCATGAACCACAGCTGCACAGAATACTCAGAAACATTTCTGGAAATTACGGAAAGAGGATTCCGAAATACTCAGAAATGTTTCTGAAAGTTACAGAAAGAGGATTCCAAAATACTCAGAAACATTTCTGGAAATTATAGAAAGAGGATTCCGAAATACTCAGACACGTTTCTGGACATTACAGAAAGAGGATTCCGAAATACTCAGACACGTTTTTGAAAATTTCATGAACCGCAGCTGCACGATATACTCAGAAACGTTTCCGAATTTTTTTTACAGTGTAGGTATGAAAGAATTGAAACTGATATGGTATGCAATACTATAGTAAAGAATTATATTTTAGAAAAAATCACGGAAAAAGGATTCCGAAATTCTCGGAAACGTTTTTGAAAATTGTTTGGAGAATTCCGAAATACTCGGGAACGTTTTCGAAACTTTCATGAACCACAGCTGCACAGAATACTCAGAAACATTTCTGGAAATTACGGAAAGAGGATTCCGAAATACTCAGAAATGTTTCTGAAAGTTACAGAAAGAGTATTCCAAAATACTCAGAAACATTGAAAGGGGATTCCGAAATACTCAGACACGTTTCTGGACATTACAGAAAGAGAATTCCGAAATACTCAGAAACGTTTTTGAAAATTTCATGAACCGCAGCTGCACGATATACTCAGAAACGTTTCCGGATTTTTTTTACAGTGCAGAGTTTATGGATTTGAAATTTGATTGTGAATCAAAAATTAATTTCAAGCAATACGGTTACGAACTTTCCTGAGTGAAGCTTATGGGTACTTACCCACAACTTTGGGAAAAAGTTGAACAGCTCTTCATCTCATTCCCCTCAACATATTTAGTTGAAAGAGGATTTAGCTCTGTGGTGCAGCTTCTCACGAAGCAAAGAAATAGATTGGACATCTGCCTCAAAGGCGACCTCAGATTAAAGCTCATTAATATAAAGCCAGACATCAAAGCTTTAACGGAGTTCCATCAAGCACAAGGCGGCCATTAAAAAGGTAAAAAAAACAAAAACAAATCTTAACAGTTAAAATTTTCAATTTTTTCCGGATTTCAATTTAAAAAAAAAAGCATGTTACTGAAAAATGTAGTATTCTTATTTTTGCTAAGTATGTAAATGACGTTGGTTAATTAAAGTACATCAAATTACGTTTTATCTTTTTTCTTTTCTTTTTTGGAGGGGGGGGGGGAGGGGAAGGGGTTAAGAATAAAACATTCAGTTTTAAAACTAATTATTGCTTTATCATGCACTTTTTGAAGTTTTAAACTAAAATTAGGCGTTCAGTAACATTAATCTTCACTAAAATCAGCACCATCTAATTCGTGTTTTAAGGGAAGAACGTGGGGGGCGATAGGTGTAATTTAACTTCCGAAAGGGGCGATGGGCCAGAAAAGGTTGGGAACCACTGGCCTAGACCGTTCGGCCGATTTTCATGAAATTTGGCACAAAGTTAGTTTGTAGCATGTGGGTGTGCACCCCGAAGCGATTTTTCGAAAATTCCATGTAGTTCTTTTTCTACTCCAATTTCAAGAACAAAATTATCATAAGATGGACGAGTAAATTACGAAATTATCATAACGTGGAACCGTAACACGAGCACAAGCCAATTGGCGAGAAAATTCACCATACATTTTTTGTTCAAATGCAGGCGAACCAAAAGACCTTTTAATTTTTCTATTACGGGCAAAGCCGTGCGGGTACCACTAGTGAATAATATAGTTACCGTTACATTATTAAGAAAAAGGAAGAAAAATTAATACCTTTTCCTTTATTTACTCCTCTCGTTTCAGAAATAGATAAACACTATTTTTACAAGCCAAAAAAAAAAAAAAAAAAAAAATGTTTATTACCGTTTAATTTACTCCGTTTTTGAAAATACTCAAGCAATGGTAGTGAACAACGTGACTCACTATCTACCAATCACAAAGCGAGAGAGATTATCTCCTTCATCCATAGATGAGCTATGGCGAAGTGAAATCAATTAAGGGATCTTGATTGCTTTAAAATGATAAAAGAGGAATAAAAATCCCTCACTGTCAAGGAAACGCCCGGATATGCGCTCTATGGAAGGTATTTGAAGCGAGCTAAGAATAAAATCTATGAAAAGGTCGTTATTCAACAAAGCAGAGTTAACCGAATTCCTCATTAAGATTGGAATCAAGGCCTGGAAATACCAGACTGATTAAAAAGTATTTCTTTTGATTGTCACAAAAGATTTTCGCTCATTGAAGCTGCAAGTAGACCCTATTTTCTGCGAATATTTTTCTTTCGCATGAAATATGTGCTAGTTTGATTTTAAACTAAATTTCATTTTCATTCTGAGGATTGATTGCATTTTTTGTCTTTCTGTGCGGCATTTTATCACGGAAATCTTTACTAATAATAAATCTGCAAGAGGGGGGGGGGGGGTATTCAACATTTTATTCTCTACTACAGCATCTATTTTATTTTTATACGATATTTATTTTCTTACACCTCATCAAATTAAAATAATTTCTTAGTCAAGAAAATAATAATAGTAGAATTAGTACTAAGAGAATAATTTCTTAGTACAGTAATGAACTAACTTGCAATAAACGATCGCTGGCCCTGAGATCAAAATGAATAGCTCAAAATAATAATTTTTAAAAAATCAGAATTTCTGTAAAAAGTTATTTTTATTTATTTTTTTTGAAATACTGTTTTTTCAGGCTTTAGTTGGTTTTTCAAAAGAGATTTGATTCCCTTTTTAATGGAAACGGATGAGGGGTAAAGGGCGCCCACCCCCCTTAGAAATGAGAACTTCTTTGCTTTTAATGCTTTTTTCTTTGCAAAAATGTATTTAAAAAAAAAAAATTACAGCCATTAATGAATAAGTTATTAAAAATGTCAAATTTTAATATCTGTAATCTGTACTGAAATCGGTTTCTATGGGCAAAATATTTTACTAAACCATAGGGAAAATTTTTGAGCCCCCCCCCCTTAAAATTTTGCGTATGGGCGCCCTTGGGAGGGGCTGAGATTTCAGGTCAGTGTGGGCAGCATGGAGCTGAATTTGGGTTTGCTGACACAAAAGACAAGAGATGTATCTAGTCGAACTTGGATAATTCGAACGTCTTTAATTCGAATTCGTGGATAATTCGAAATTTTTTGATGGGCCCTTGAAACTTGTATTCAGTTAATGCTTTACCTTGGTTATTTCGAAGTCCAACTTCTTTAATTCGAAGTTTTTACCCTTTCAAAAATGCTAAAATATAGCTTCGGTGCAGTTATGCGAAAAGTGGCTGGGTTATTTTCAGCTATTACCGAAAAATCTGTAAGGCAGAAAAGGGGCAGGGAGAATATTCGTATCTGTTCAAGGAAACAGAGCGGGAATTTTAGAAAGAAGTATTTTTTTTTTTAATTTAAAATCAATAAACATACTTTTTCTCGTATTTTCTGTTACGATTGATTATTTTACGACATAAAATTTTTTTTTTCAATAATTCGAGGCCCTTTGCTCTCCGAATTATCCAAGATCGACTACTATTATTTTTTCACGTGAAAATCCAAAAAAAAAAAAAATGTTTGAAACAAGGAATACTGTTTAAAAACAAAACAGTTATGCAGTTAATTTTCACCACTGCCATGCCTTGGCACCCAGGGCGATCGCCAATTGTCGATTAAGCACTCAGTGGCGCAATCGCAATCGAAATGTTCTCCTCCTAGATGGAGGGGGGGAGGGGTACAATAGTGCTTTTTTATGCATTCATATTAACGTATTATTAGAACTGTTAATATGGCCTAGAATCATTGGGAAGAGATAACAAGGAGGGAGCATTTTTCATTCACGAAGCAAAAATCCTAAATCACGTGATAGATTTTAAAGCAAAGTATAGGGAGAAGTCATGTTTCTTTCGCTAGTTTCGCGCGAAGCATGACAACCATTCGTCGTTGCTGAATCACGTGACTAAGAGCCTTTGCCTCAGCATTTACTAAGCCAATGATTGGACTTGGTCCCTCCATTTACTAATTCCTCCTCTACCTCTAAGCCTAACACTCACTACTTTGTTTCCAGGACTCTGTTAACGCCGAATTATATACATTACACAAACTTAAAAACTAAAAAGCATACGCTAACATTCTTTTCTCACGCGCGCGCACTAGGAAAGTTGTCATCTTTAATCTTTACTAATAACAAAGCTGAAAGTCTCTCTGTCTGTCAGGATCTCTGTGACGCGCATAGCGCCTAGACCGTTCGGCCGATTTTCATGAAATTTGGCACAAAATTAGTTTGTAGCACGGGGATGTGCACCTCGAAGCGATTTTTCGAAAATTCGATGTGGTTTTCTATTCAAATTTTAAGAACAAAAATGCCATAAGATGGACGAGTAAATTACGAAATTATCATAACGTGGAACCGTAACATGGGTACAAGCCAATTGGCGAGAAAAATTCACCATACATTACTTATTAACATACAGGCGAACCAAAAGACCTTTTAATTTTTCTATTACGGGCAAAGCCGTGCGAGTACCACTAATATCTGAATAAAAATAACTTCGCTATTTTTTATTTTGTTACTAAAGTGGAATACATATTACAGCCAATATTTTCGCAGAAAGTGGTTGTTATTTTGTGCTAGCCAGGCTTGCAATTTGGAATGCGCTGCTTCAATTTTCCAACTGTACCGTAGTTTGGTGTTATGTCCGATTTCCACAGTACACACATACCATGCCCGAGCCACAACACTAGGCGGCTGGCACAGAAAGTGGTACGCATATTAATTACTTTAACTGCAATAAATCATTATGATTTTCTTTAGCTAAAAATTGACTTTTTTTTTCTTAAATGTCATTTCTAAAGATGAAAATATCTTTCTAATTTCTATATTATCTCCTTATGGTAAAGAAAAATCTTGTGAAAAACGTAGTAATTATTATTTATTTTTTTATTTACATACATTTTATACATTTATTTCTTTTTAAAGTCGTTTGGATGCATTTATATGCACTAATGTCGAAAGGAGTTAAAACATGCAATTGCATATGCACATACGCATTTGCATACAATCCAGGCTCTGTTCCTTCATTATTGCCTTTCCGGTACTTGAAATTTGAGAATGCATCTCTTTCTCTTAGATAAGTTTTCACCCAAACAAGTCGAATTTAGATTCAAGTACGAATGTGTTTTCCTTTATTAAATCTCTTTCATTTTGTCAACACCACCAGTGCACGCGACCAGAGCACAAAGTTGTTTCTGAATGCTCCCACCCCCCCCATCCCTGCATCCATCTGATTGCGCCTCGGTTCTCCATGAAAAATATCCCGTCACATCTCGAAGAAACGAACAAATTAAGCACCAGAACGGCGATCACGTTATCGCATATACCGTTGACACTCCAGGCCCGAATATGTCTCAGCTTTAATTGTTCCGGGGGGGGGGGAGATTAAACAATTCGACAACATTCCCAATGACATGAAATGCAGCAGTGCCTCCTCCTATTCCAGAATCCCTAGCGCACACACTCCGAAAGGGGGATAAATAGTTTCACTTTGTTACACGATGCCGGGGGATGGAGAGGGGGGGGAGAGCAAAGAATCGTGAGAGGGCCGGGTGGAGGGGGATGATTAGGAACCAAGTCTGCTGATTGCCCACTCATCGATCGATCGTGACCGGAATTAATGGAATGCCAATGGCGCCCAAACCAATGAGCCCCCTGGATCCGGGGGACTCCTGGAAGAGTGAGATTTATTGTCTTTTTATTTTCATTGCTCGGGATGATAACATGTTACGTTATGATTGGTAGCGAAGGGAGAATTTGAAGGAGACTCGGATAGACTAAATCTTATCTTAGCCAAGGCAGAAAATATGAGCCATGAGCTTCTTTTCTTGCTTTTCCCCTTACTTTACTTTGGCGTTTTCAAAAAAAAAAAAAAAAAAAGTTTGTTCCTAACAAGAACAAGTTAGTTTTCACAATTAGGGCCAGAATTAAAATTACTTTATTTAATTTATATTATTTATTTTATTTTATGGATTCTCTGTAATTCTTTCTCAGTATCTTTGGTAGTTTCTACGAAAAATTTCAAACACACTTTTCTTGAAAACCTGACGTGCTGGAAAAAACACTAAGCTCAGATTCGTGTTCAGCACACCCCATTTACTATAGGGTACCTATTAAAATTGAAACACTTTTTCATGAAGAAAAAAATGTTGGCCTGTGTTATCAATGCAGTAAGAAATAGGCACAATGGTAATGTTAAATAAAAGACATTGTCAAACAAATTGTTACATTAAAAAAAAAAAAATAATAATAATAAAAAATAAGTGAATACAAATAATAAGAAAAAAATTAAAAAGAATGCATTTTGAAACAGACAACACAAAAATTAAAATATATTCTAATAATTTCATTCAAATTTATTTGGTGCAGTACAAACTTCTTAAGCTGATATGAGTTAAAGAATAATTCTTACGAACAACTTTGAAAAAATGATTATAGTATCAAAGATAATTTGAAGTTGAAAAATATTCCAAAATAATCAGATAGAAAACGACAAGTACTATAAAGCACTTTTTTCCGCAAATAGTAATTTACGCGAAAACGAAGATATCGGTGAATTCGCGAGATTAAAATTTCTCGAAGTTTATATGAACAGAATTGAAAGTTAAAAAATCCACATTGAAAAAATTTTTCGCAAGTCTTTAATTTTTAAACTTACAATGTGAGTAAGTAAATAAATAAAATAAATAAGAAATAAACATTTTTGCATGAAAAAAAAAAAAAAAAAAAACAGAACTACAATAGTACCACCTTTAAGGACACCTCTATTTAACGGACATTTTTTCTGATTCCAGTTCTTTTGAAATGTGATCTCCATGTATCTGCCTAAAGGACACTCTATTTAAAGGACAGTTATAGAGTAAACTTACAAAAACTAATGTATAAATACATAGCATGCTAATAGTATTGAATTTACTAGAAATGAAGAAGCTAAAACGAAGCGAATGAAAGTTTGATATTAACGGACACTAATATGATCAATTGTAAAATTGTTGCTAAAATTTATATGCATGTTTTACATTCTCAGCAATTTATTCAAGTAGGCTAATAGCTAGTGGATATTCAATGGCCCATGAATAGTTTTGTGTAAAAAACTTCAAATGTGATCACTGATCGGAATTTATATTCTGCTGAACTTTAAACTGCTTGAAATCAAACAACTCCGCAAGGCATTACTTCAAAATTATTCATGTACGTTTCAAAACTTTACCATTGCCAAATTTTTGATTAAATTTTAATTATATTAAAAGAATAAATTTTGATATTTAATTACTGTCCAACCACGGATTGCATAGAATTTTCAAACGTCCAGATAAGACGAATCTATGTGAATAAGGGGGAAAAGTAAAAATTTGATGCGCGTATTCCGCTCATTTGAATGAGACTCTGCTTCTGCAAAAGCTGACATCGGTAAAAAATCATAGATTCGTCCATTTCCGGCTGTAAAACGGATGTTTGTCTTTCCATACAATCCGTAGTCAGACAGTAGTTTTGATTTTTGTTCAGCATACATAAATCATTTTCCGGATTTTATCTTAAATGTTAAAAGTTTACGTTTAGTACGAAATTATATAGAGTTAATGTTCCGCATTTATCATTTCATATACCACCGAAAAAGAGACACTTCTATTTAAGGGAAAAAATTTCCGGCCCCCACTTAGTGTCCCTTTTTGAGAGGTTCCACTGTATTTGTTACCAAAGGTTAATTGACAATGCAGATGACAGAGTTAGCTCCTGCTTCTGCAGCGTCCACTGGTCAGACAAAGGTCAGTAATGACTTGACCGATTAAAGGTCCTGAGAGACGAGGGACAATGTAACCCCAACCCCACCACCACACCAGTCGAAAGGACAGTGATAAGTCACCGGAAGCAAGTTTTTCAGTATCCTTTTATCTGGTTATCATACCAAACCAAGACCAGATACCACCATTGAAACCCACAAATACCCTGAGATGTCAAAAAACAGCTCACTACCAAACGGCACGACCTTGAGGGTCACGGATTTTGACAAAATTCTAGATATAGGTAAATTCCAACTAGATATGAGCCCAGGTATAGCAGTTTGACTGCATAGGCCCTAGTTCGGCTGCAATGGGGGTCCAAAGTTGATAATCCGGACCTAGAAATGCGATGGAGTTTCCTTTAAAATTACCATTTTTACCGCTTTTTCTGCTATGTACTGCAGAATGAGCCATATTCATGCTTATCTTTGAATTAATTACGTTGAATACTAATTTTTAATATGCAGTTCTCAAATTCAAATTGGCTCCTACTTTCAATTTCAATGACTTGAATGCCAAAATAACAGTAACAGGATATTTATCGTTTGCAAATGAAACTAATTACTTTCGTTTTATATTAATCGTCTGCTGGTAACAAGTATTTATCGCTTGCTAATAGAAACGTTTACTTTAACTGGATATTTATTGTCTGCTATTAAAGATATCCCACATTTATAAGCAAAAAATGGGAGAAGAGAAAAAAAACTCTGATTTATTGCGCATGGCACACAAAAGAACAAAAATACAAGATCGTTTCGACTTTCCAAATAACCTAGATAATGCCCAGAAATAAATACGTGTTCTCTCTTATGCTCAATTTACTAACAAAAGGTGAAAAAGGTTTTGGGAGATCAAACATAGTGTCGAATTTTAAAATTCCAATGGAAACGCTAGTGCATTTATGGGGCCAAACTAGCAACTTTGAACCCTCGTTGCAGAGCAGCTAGGGCCTATGCAGTGAAACCGCTTTACCTGTGCTAATATCTAGTGGGAATGGACATATAGCTAGAACATTGTCCAAATCCGTGACCCTCAAGGTCGTGTCGTTTGGTCGTCAGTAAGACACGCACCGTTTTCTTTACAAGTGGTACGAGTATCTCTTAAAATTAAGTTAAAAAAATTGATAGTTGATTTTCAGAGTTCTGCACGGATGACAAACCTTTCTTTCGTTCAGTGAGAGGTCAAGAGAGGATTAGAAGCAGAGGCGTCCCAAAGGGAAGTCACTGTGACCTTCCGAAAATTTTCTTAATCATCAAATTTCGCCTGACCATTCGGAAAATTTATCATCATTCGGCAACACGTTAGGTTCTATTCGTCAACATTATCATACTTCGGCGATATCTGGAGTTCCATTCGGCAAATTGAGGATTTCCGCCCTCCCAAAAACTTGAGTTCGGGCGCCTTTGATTAGAAGGAGAAGTGTAGGTAAACTGGAACAGATTCGAGTAACATGGTAAACTGAGGTTTGTTTTCTGTCAAGTGCTACTGATTGGTGATAATTTTAAGTCCACGCATGATGCTCTGCATCCAGTTTCGCTCAGTTGCCTGTTGCGATGTGTTTTCGGCAGTGGCGCACACAAGGGAGGGCAAGACCTTCCAAAGACCAAAGCAAGACCATCCAAAGGTCTTGCTTTTTTTCCCGATTGATTACGATTCTGTGTATTTTGTACGTAAAATAAATTCAAACAAAGGTAACATTAATTTCAGTTCTAATAAGTGAAAAAAAAATCCTCATGATAAAAGATTTTTTTTTTAATATTGTGCACTTTTCCTATAACGAATTGCCTATTACAAGCAGAGTGGTGATTATAAATGAATACACTAAAAAACCATGTTTTAGTTTTGTAGTTACAGATTATACCAAATGAGATTCTATGAACTTCTAAATCATATGGTGCTTCTGCAACGATGAATTTGATTTGTTGAATCCATTTTTTAATTATGAGAAAAGTTAATGCGTATATTATTTTGCTGTTTGGTAATTTATTTAAGTACATTTTATTAAATAACACTAATTGTTTTTTCAATAGTTTATTTTTTACTGTTTTTCGTTCTCGAGAATCGAAAAAATCAAGTCAATATGTTTGACGGCGTATTGGGGATATGATATGAGATTGAGGCTTTCGATCTTGGACCCTCCCCTTGCAAAATTCCTGTGTGCGTCACTGGTTTTCGGTGAAGGTATCTTTGCGTTTCAAGTATAAGAAATTTATGTAGAGTCGTTTTTAAAAAACTGCGTTGGGCTGTCTGGGAGGCTATTTACTCCAAGATTGTGCCGCAGGTTCTAACACTACAATGAAATATTTGATCCATTACGGCAAAATCAAACAGGAGGAGTACAACACCTGGTACATCTTTTACACAAATGCATTCTCCTTAAAAAATAATTTCGAAAATTTTAGAAAGTTAAAAGCTAAGGCCAGTACTAGACAACTCACAAAAAAGGCAACACGAAGAATAAGAGTAATACATATAAATCAAAAAAAAAAAAAAAAAAAAGGAACAGAAGTTAGATTGCTATCAAAAAGGAACAGACCAGTACATTCATTTTGCAGCACAAAAGTTTCGTTTCAACATACCTGGGTCGTACATTTGGCAAACAACCTGTTATCTAAATACAACCTCGACAACAACGTGATAAAAGATAGCACTTAAATCTCAAAGCACAAACACAAGTCTGTAAATTTTCCGTTCGATTAATCGTTATAAAGTGGTTACTTTGTTAAATTGTTAACGTAAATGTGTATAAAAAGATAAAGGTGCCCATCCACATTTCATTTCAAGTAAATTGTTCGAGAGTGTTAGTTTTATGTTGTTTGGTCAGTATTGCATGCATGGGGGCCTCAAGATATTGGTTTGCCCCGGGCCCCATGTTGCGCAATTTGTCCTGCCTGTGGGAGTACCCTCATTGTCTGTTGTAGCATTGCTTGCAAACATCTAGTCTCTCAACACAAACACCAAAGCTCTCGTGACAATAAAGAAAGAGCTGCAATAAAGCGACTGGATGTTGTAACCGAGATGACTATACCGGGCACGAAGATTAGCCCCATAGAAATCAGTGCCAGTGCGAGA
This sequence comes from Uloborus diversus, assembly GCF_026930045.1. NCBI lineage: Eukaryota > Metazoa > Arthropoda > Arachnida > Araneae > Uloboridae > Uloborus > Uloborus diversus. The sequence goes on along the minus strand of NC_072735.1, from coordinate 181,819,399 downwards.
TTGGCGTTCGTCTTCATTGAAAAAGGCAGCCATCTGAAGAACAATCGGCTAATAGTTCAGCTGTCCCAAACAGCTGCGACAAAATACTGTGAAAGCTCCACCCCTACCCCCCGGCGTCCATTGACTGAAGAGAAGCCGACGGGCAGCTTTGGCGCGCACAAAAGCCATTTTTGCAGAAGGGGAATTTCTGCAGCACGGTGAAAGAAGGAAGCCGGTAAGGTTATTGGGAAACGCTTTATTGATATTGCGTCATCGGCAAGACTGATACGGTACGCGTGCTCGGAATCCTTACAAGATATAACACAGCTTCGCATTAAAATAATATCGCCAACTTGAGCCTTTGGCACGCGAGAGGTTGAAAACTATTTGGGTATTATGAGGCAATTTGTCAACTAACTAGACGTTTGTCGTTGTGTAAAATGTGAATTTCACCATCATTAATGACAATTATGAATGCGAAAGTGGTCCAGTGGCATTAAGTGACCGCAACAACGAAAAGTTTTGCACTGTTCATTTACTTAGCTTGAAGTTCATTACTAAATATAGATTTTCAAAACACTTCCAAAAATTGAGAGCAGCAAACCGAACTTTTCGTCAATTATTGTTTTTTTCTTCCTCGGTGGCACAACAGCCCTGGGCAGGGCCGACAAGAAGCCATGTCAGCCTAGTCGGAAACTAAGGGCCCGTCCCTTGAGGAACCCGGCTCCGAATTGAAAAAATACAAATTTGACAGTAAAATAATTTTGTCAGTTTTACCGGGTTCGAACTGACAAGGGGTCCACCCAGGGGCGGCAAATAGGGGGAGCAAGAGGGTGCGGTTGCACCCCCAAATATTTTGCGCAGAATATTAAGAAATAGGGAAATTCAATTTACATAACGCGCGAATCAGTGATCATCATATGCAAGGAAATTGAAAAATTAAATAGGAAAAAATTAAATAGGAAATTAAAAAATGAAAAAAAAAAAAAAAGAATCTGCAGATGATCTTTAGTAAAAGTTGATGAAACTCGAAACCTGTCCAGACACGAGCAACTGTTTTTCGCTATTTGGAAAATAACTTAGAAATTCATGAATCATTTCCAGAACTTCCAGAATAAAAAACAGAGGGAGAATAAGTTTGTTTCAACTAAAGAAGAAATTTCCTCATATGGGTTAAACGCCTCATACTTGTAAGTCTAGTGTTAAGATGATGCTTCTGCTTCTAATGTGAAAGGGCAGTGCAGAGGTGTGACTGGCCCGATTTTTACGAGAAGTTCCTTGGTATTTTGAGTTCATTGTTGCGCTTAGATTTTAAATGTACGTTCAGTTAGTGAGTGAACATTGATTCCTCCTGTTAAGATGCATATTTGAGCTATTCAATACATTGTATACTTTCATGGAAACTTCTTACAAAAAAACACGCTATTTTTGGGGGGGGAAAAAAAAAAAACCGTGCATCAACAAATACTTTTGCAGGGTGCTCTTTAACTGAGAGGTAAAAATGGTCTTCAAAAGTTAAATTTAGAAATCTTGATTGAGCTCCTATTAAGAGCTTCTTGTTAATCTGGAATTATTGGACCCATTTTAAAAAATAAAGAGTGACAAAAATCTCTACATGATGATGCAAAGTCATATGATTGGCTCAATATTTTGTATCAAGTAATAGATTCATTCAGTTTCTAATGAAATTAACACAAGATTTAGTGATAAATCTAAGTTCAATATTATATGTGCAGGTTACTGAACAAGATAAATAAAATGCTTCAGTTACATGTAAAAGTTGTTGAACGAAGCAAAAAGAATTGTTTTGTGAAGAGCCAGTGTACTTCAATGATAAAAAATGAAGACTAGAGCACAAATTCTAAATTTGCGTGGGGTTTTTTAAAGCGAAATTTTATTAAGATGCGTTTCCGAACATAACTTTGTAGCTTCAATTATTTTTCACCGATTCCAATCAACTCAGCTAACTGTGAAAGATCATTTTCGTGTCTCAGAAAGTTAGAGTTTTTTTTTTTTTTTTTGGTACATGATGGGACAAGCAAAACTTTCATCTTCAGCTATACTGCCAAGAGCATGCCACTGGATATTGACGGAATATAGTACCAAGATTTCCTTTTCTTCTGGATTACAAAAATCGTACATAAAAATTTACTTTAGAAACGGTAGTATCAAGATCTTTTCTGTTACAGTTTGCTATAAAATAAATTAAAAGTGTGGAAATTAAAATTTGAATTTCTTTAATGACCTTACTTTAAAAAAAAAATGTACTCGTATTTTATTCCCTATTGAGAAAATTCATGTTTCAAAAACTCGACCCCCCAAATGAAACGTTGAAATGCCGCCCCTGGGTCCACCTCTGCTCTCGGTGGCCCAGTTCTTCTCAAGAAATGTCTTCCTGGCGTCTTTCTCTATTTTTTTTTCGGTCATGGTTTCAGAGAGCGAAATCCTCTCGTTAGCTCGACCCCTAGTTCTAGCCTCAGAAAAAAAATCTGTGTTGAATGTTCATTGCGCAGTCTAATAACGTGGCTATCAGCCCATTTAAGTCTTGGAATTTTTATAAATTTAACTACGACAGGTTCCTTAAAGGCAAGGTAAGGTTCCACATTTGAGCGTCTGAGCCAAACACCATGGAACTTGTGTTCCTTTAAAGATGGCTGCAGTGGTACAGTGGTACAAATCACTGAAAGACTCCAAGACGTCCAAGAGTATTTTAATTCTTTTGTGTTCAGGTTCCAAAAGAATAATTATTGTTCATACTTCTATCTTTATACCATATTCTATGTTGTTTAAATATAAGTGGCAATTATGTTTTAGTGGTAACATTCTTTTAAATCAAATAAAACTCATTAAATAGTAACTGACGAAGCACTAGAACCTATAATATTCCAGGCCCCACAATGTATGCCCGTAAAAATTTTTAGGTCCAGAGATTTTCTCTTTAGAATCTTGATCTGTAGGTGTTCTAATGTGAGAATATCTTGGGTAGACATGTTGAACCCTGCGCAAAATAATTTTACAGGCCATCAAAGATGGCGGCCATTTTGGTTCACTTGTCATTTCGTTTTTCGCAACGTGCGCACCTATAAATTTAATTTTAATATTGAACTGAGATTTTTGGGGCCTAGAAAGCATATTAATGTAATAGTTACGTCATAAAAGCCGCTCTGGCTATTTCAACAGTTTTTAAGTGAGATATCTCTGACCTTTTTTGTTCTAGTTACTAAAAAGTGTGCAAAAATTAATAACTCTTAATGAAACCAAACGATTTTAAAGTGTAAACCTATTGTGTGCGATATTGTATTTTTTTAAGGTCACTAGCGCAGCCAGTAATACCTGCTGGAGGGGGATATTTTGATCAAAAATACCTTCTGGAGGGTTTTTTTTGATCAGAAAAGGGTTTTTTGATCAAAAATATCTTCTGACGGGGATTTTTTGATTAAAAATACCTTCTGGAGGGGTTTTTTGATCAAAATACTTTTTGAAGGGGCTTTTTTTGATCAAAAATACCTTCTGGAGGGGCTTTTTCGATGAAAAAACCTTCTGAATGGAGTTTTTTAATCAAAAATATCTTCTGGAGGGGTTCTTTGATAACAAATACCTTCTGAAGGGTTTTTTTTCGATGAAAAAACGTTTTGAATGGGTTTTTGCGATCAAAAATACCTTCTGGAGGGGTTTTTATATTAAAAATACCTCGGGAAGAGGATTTTTCGATCAAAAATACCTTATGAAGGGTTTTTGTCATCAAAACAGCCCTTTCGTATGCATGAGCTACTGCATTAGAATTTGCATTAATCTAAAAACCAAAGGTTCTGGGGAGTGTTTTCACCCCCCCCCCTCTTCGCTGCGCCAAATATCGTTTGCTATCAAAATAATTATCTTCAAGTAAAAATATTCCACAGTTACAAAAACTTTTAGTTCCATTTTTTCTGCGGTAATAACTATTTAAGCAATGGCTAATATTTCTAACTGAGTTTAGAAAACTTTGGTATGCAATTGAAGACATCTGAAGACAGTTTTGACAAACGAAAATGTATTATATGTCAAAAGGAAATGATAAATAATGATTCAATCGCTGCGCACAATACTGAAAGCTTGAAAGAATTTGAAGTTTTTGTTAAGGGATGTAGTGACAAATCGGAACTGCGCAGGTATTGGGAAGTTTTTCGTTCACTGGTATCACTTGTAAAACACTTGATTATTGCTGACCGCCAAGAAAGTTACAAATTATACGTTCAAACAGTTGAGTTACTGTTTCCAGTCTTTCGTGAATTTGATTGCATCAATTATCTACTATATATGCAACATGGTACATAAAGAGAATAAGGGCGCTTGAAAATGAGTGTCCCTACCTGTAGGAAAAATTCATTCAAAGTAAATTTGTTGTTGAAAAAAAGAATGGTTAATTCAATGCTGTGAAGCCAGACATGTTGGAACATACGATTCAACAGTCAGAGAAAAGTGCCGGAGGAATTGCAGGGCAGACGAGAAAAAGTATATTGCCGAATGACATTTAGAGTATCATGAAATTTTAATGATATGCAATGTATTTCGTTGTCTTACTAATTCTCATTTAATGGATCACTGTGATAGTGTCCCACATCATTATCTTTATCGGCAATAGTTGCTATAGTATTTTGATGAAAATGTCAAAAACTTATGTTATTACGTTGATTTTATGTATCAACATATAAATCCCTATGAGATTTCTGAAACAGTGCAACTTGACAGATTTCTCACTGAACGACTTGTGAATGATAGTGTCAAGATTCGTCTTCTCAGTATCATGAATCATTGATCAGAACATTACCGCCAGTTTAAACAGGAGATATTTGTTTCAAAAAGTGTCTTGATTTTCTTTCGAAAGTCAACCTACCACGCATTGATGCATACAGTTCTTCACAAAATGTCACTTTTAAGCTAATGGGAAAGAATCAACTTTAACAAGGGTACACAGACATGGAAATAGCGAAAGAAAGGGGAGAATGCATTAAAAATATTTTAGCTCACGAATTGTTTCCAACGAACACATTATGCAATGGTGATTCACCTACGGAGCTAGATATTATCGTTGCAAAATTGCAGAAATATCTGTTGCTAAAACATTTTCTATTTAGCAAAATATCCCCGATGAAAACTGCTCTCGTTATCTATTTCATGTCACAAGTCCGTTAAATAAAGAAAACGTTTGGAGAAGTTATCAGCAGTGTTCTGCACGATCCATTTCTGTATGCTCTTTTCATGAATTTCATGTTGTGTTCGATAGTTATTTGCAGCATTTCGTGAAATAATGTGGAAGGATGAGAAGAGAATCAACTAAGGGCGCAATAAACCTTGCTGTAATTGAAAAAAAAAAAAAAAAAAAAACACTAGTGCCTTTGCAGGTAGAAAATTCTGGTCTTCAATATCAAATAAGGAAAATTTACAGTAACTAGCACGCAAGGAAGTAGAAGAAATGTCCAAAAATGCTACATTGTCAGCGATTGGTAGCGGGTTAACAGTTAATGAAGAAGCAATCAGCAATACTTTCATAGGAGATTTGAGACAGATCGTTGAAGAACTTAATTAGAATAACTAATTAGAAGAAGCGGATGTACGAATTGTTCCACACATAGACTGGGCTGATAAAAATGTATCAAAAAGAGAGCTTGCGGCATGAAATGATACAGACGTCGAAGTGCAATAACATGCAATGCAAAAAACAGATCGTAACCTTTTTTAAAAGTAACTAATCATGTATTTTTCGTTTATTATGCTGTTGAAGAAACATGTATGTGATAAACATGAGTTTAAAATGAGCATTCTGAATTATTAATTAATTTTTGTACACTTTTTGGTAACTAGAATATTCAATAACAAATGTCAGCGATATCTCCCCGTAAAATTGTGGGTGCAGCCAAAGCGGCTTTTATGACATAATTAATACATTAATTGACTTCCTAGACTCCAAACACTGCAGTTCAAAACTAAAAGTAAATTTGTAGGTACCCCAGTTGAGAAAAACGTAATGAGCAAGTGAACCAAAATGGCCGCTTTCTTTGATGGCCTGTAAAATTATTTTGCGCAGGATTCAACATGTCTACCCGAGATATTCTCACATTAGAACACCTACAGATCAAGATTCTAAAGAGAAAATCTCTGGACCAAAAAATTTTTACGGGACTACATTGTGGGGTTGACTATAAAAAGTTTTACAAAATAAAGAAGAAAGCATGAATGATGAAACTCAATACTTCCCATATAAAATAGGGAAAATATGCAAATAATAACTCCAACTCGAGAAATAAAAGATTTTCATCTGAAAATTATAACCTGCATTTCGATAAGGTTAAATCGAACGCACTGAATTCAAAACTTTTGCTTGAAAGAATAATAGCAATATATTTTTTTCACATTAATTAAAATCTTTGATTATTAAATAAGATAAGATCTATTCAAAATACCTCTTACCCCAAAGAATTAAGTTTTAAATCGAACTAAAATTACATCAAAATTTTCAGAGCGAAAAAGAAAAAATATCTCTATACGGAAAATACATTCGAAATCATAAAATCGATTCCGCCCTCCACGTTGTGTCCCACTGTTCCCTTCTATTTGTTCCATAACAGACGATAGTATTTTTCCAATATATCTGTCTCTCGATCTTTTCTATGCATGCATCCATGGCACACGGAAAGAATTGGCAAGAGGAGAAAGAATAAAAGATCAGCTGGTTCGAAATGCCGACAAAGCGGAAAATCTATTAACGAAACCTTTTCGTAATTTCCTTTTAAAAGCTCGGGCGGGGGGAATTAAATGGTTTTAAGAAAAAGACAGGCCTTGGCTCAGATGAATTCTTCGTTTCTATGGTTTTTGTTTTTGGAATCCCACATCAAGACAAGACAACAATTCTCTGCTCCCGAGGCGATGAAAGAATTTCATTAAATCGAACAACATAATTAGGACTCTTCGCTGTGTTAATAATTATTTAAATGCTGCATTTTATCGATTATTCTAAGGCGTCTAAATCGAATGAATTGCGTTTTGGAACATTGTAGCAGTGCTTGTTCTAAACCTAAAATCTGTGAGTTAAGCTGAGTCACTTTCAACGAAAATTAAAATCATTTTTTGGGAGAAATGAGAAAATTCAGAAAAAGAAAAGAAAAGAGAAAAGGAAAAAAGAAAGAAAAAACAATTGTCTCTTGTTTCTTAAAAATAGTGAAATTTCCCCAACGCCCTTTCACGCAGTGTTGCCAGATGGTCAAATCCAGATTTCCCCAATTCCATACCAACTTTTCCCCAAGAAGCGATGTTTTCTACCAAAATTCCCCAAATGCAAAAATTATTTTTCCATTATATTTTCATAAAATGAATCGCCTTCCTCTAATATATTTTTTTTTTTTTTTTGTCTCTTGAAATTTTTTTTCCCCCAAATAGCCAAATTTTCTTATAAAATTTCCCAACTTTTTTTTTCTTTCACATTTCCGCCTTTTTTTTTTTTTTTTTTTTTTGTCTTCTTTATCTTTGTCTTTCTATATCTTTACTAATAATAAAGCTGAAAGTGTCTCTGTCTGGATATCTCTCTGTCTGTCAGATCTCTAACGCGCATATAGCGCCAAGACCGTTCGGCTGATTTTCATGAAATTTACCAAAGAATTAGTTTGTAGCATGAGCTTTAAGCGATTTTTTGAAAATTCGATTTTGTTCTTTTTCTATTCCAATTTCAAGAACTTTCTCCCGAGCAAAATTATCATAAGATGGACGAGTAAATTACCAAGTTATCATAACGTGGAATTGTAACGTGAGCAAGCCAATTGGCGAGAAATTCATCATGCATTATTTGTAAATATACAGGGTGACCAAAAGACCTTTTAATTTTCTACTACGGGCAAAGCCGTGCGAGTGCCACTAGTCATAAATACAAGCGCCTGACCGAGAGATAAGAAATAACCAAATATTTTTGCGCAACTGCCCCCAATAATCAAAAATTACAAACCAACTGTTTTGGGGAAAGTAATTAGGTTGCGAGGGGGGGGGGGGATTAATCATGACACAGCCTCTTGAATCAACCATTTTTGGAGCATCAAATCTCAAAGGCGCAAACGCAATTCAAATGAAGAGGGTTTGCTGTATCTTCCGAATTAGTCCATCCTCAGTGGCAGCCGTGAATTTCAACTAAGTAATACAGATCCCACAGCTATTGTTTTTCAATTCGTGTCTACGCGAAGAAAAAAAGGTGGTTCCCCAAAAGCCTCCAAGCAGGTGTCTGGAGTTGCAGCTTCGAAATGTGGGTCCGGCTCCTCACGAAAACCGTAATTAGAGGAAAGCTATAATTCTTGGCATCGTCTCATTGGTTTTTTAAAACTGCCCAACTCGTTTTCGGCACTTGAGTCGATTTTCCAAGGTCTTTCGAAAACGAAGAGTGACATGAAATTGTCTTCTTACTCAATTAAATTTGGGTATTGATTTGGATCTCTGGATGTCTGTTACGCGCATAGCGCCTAGACCGTTCGGCACAAATTTTCTTAAAATTTGGCACAAAATTAGTTCGTAGAATAGGGGTGAGCACCTCAAAGCGATGTTTCGAAAATTCGATTTTGCTCTTTTTCTATTTCAATTTTAAGAACATTTTATCGAACAAATTATCAAACACGGACCAAAAAATTACCATAACAAGGACGAGCAAATTACAATAACATGGGCGAGCAAATGAACAAAGCAAATTGGCGAGAAATTCATCCTCCATTATTTGTAAATATACAGGGGAAGCAAATGACCTTTTAATTTTCTACTACGGGCAAAGCCGTGCGGTACCCGTACCAGTACTGAAAAAGAGGAGATCAGGGCTGAGGCGCTCCGATCTTAAAATTTTGGTAGGGCGGAAAAAGTTCTATTTGCAAAATATAGCTCCTAATTTTGTCGAATGATAATATTTTTACCGAATCGTTTGACAAAATTTGCCGAAAACGGACATTCTTGGAAGGTCACAATGACCGGCGCCCCTAGAGCCGTAGATCAGGGGTCGCTTGCAGTTCTAGAGCTTGGATACGCCACCTTGTGGTTGTTTAAGAAATAGCGAAAAAGGTAAAACATTTCAATTTTACGCGGAGGAGGCAGATGTTTGATTGGACAGGTTAAATGGGCGGGACTTGGTTTTACCTCTTTCAGTAGCCATTGGTCAGAGACTGCAGCACCCTCTATAGTTCATTTAAATTGAAAATAAGAAACAGCAAAAGATCACGTTCAAAACAAAGGCAGCTTTTTTTAAATCGTCGTTTTCGCCATTGCTTTGCAACGATCTAACTTTCTTTGAAATGTCTATATTGTTACAAAAGTTACTTTTATTCTAATAATTATTTCTTTTTCCAGCATTTTACAAACTCTAATAACCGGAAAAGTTTTCAAGAGTAATGAATTTTCTTTTAAAATAAAATTTTTATTCCTCCCCTACCAGTAATTTCTGATTTAGGTCGGAAAAGTTTGGAAGTTCAACACAAACAAAAGAATTCCAACCTGTATAAATAAAAAGCAATAAATAAATAAATAGATTTGAAATAAAACTAACAACAATAAATACATTTAAAAAATTAACTAAAACAAAAACTATTTGAACGAGAAAAGCAAGCTGGAGAGGAAACAACACTCATCCGCCAATAAAAGCCAGAGCTTTCAATGTTCAAGAAAACTCCGCTTTTTTATTTCCAACACTGCTGCTGAAGTGAAAATGTGCCTTTTTAATAAAGATCGGGGAGGATCCGTCGGTTTCGTCGCATACCAATGTCAATCTATTTCTTTTTTTCTTCCCTCGAACTTATATCTTCCTAGAGCGAGCGCTGAAGAATGTTCCGACTTGGTAGTAAAATCTTTTTTTTTCGCGCGGAAATGCGGCTCGGAATCAATAATCATTTCTTTTTCTTTCGTCGAACATTGTTGCTCCTTCGCCATTCCAGGGCGGTCATTCCAAGCTCGTCAGCTTGCGAGATCGAGATTCTCGCTCACGTGATCGGTTGTGACGTAGAAATGTCGCAAAGTAGTAATCTGATCTACTCGAACCTAGCCGCAAACTTAGTTCGAGTAGATTAAAATATTATTTTGTGACATTTCTACGTCCCGACCGATCACGTGAGCGAAAATCTCGATCTCGCAAGCTGGTGAGCTTGGAATGACCGCCCAGTTCGAAGAAGAGGTTTCGTGGATTAAACTTTGAAGAGCGGTTGCAAAAAAAAAAAAAAAAAAAAAAAAGATGTGATGTTCTAAAGAGACCATCTGATTCCAAAGCAAAGAGAACTGTTAGTGAGTATTTTATCTTTGCGAAAACATAAAAATCAGTTGTTTTCTAAGGGAGAGAACTGTGTGTGGTGTGTCTGTGTGTATCATTTCTTAAGACGAATTACTATAAAACAATTTACTCGATATTATTAAGGTGGGTGTTTCAAACAAGGCCATGCAGACTATGAAAAAAAAAAAAAAAAAAAAAAAAAACCCCGTCTATTTTTCTATGTAGGATAAAGAATTTGTCAAAGAATAATAATTTTTTGAAATAAGTAACAAAGTAGCGCATTCGAGACGGAATATTTTTCAAAAAGAAAATAAAAAAGAATATGCTTCGTTTTAAAATTAGCAAAATCAAATCTTTACACTTGAACATTTCATACATGTAGTAATTTTGAAAAAAATAAAAATCAAAAAAATTCCTCCGCGTGAATTTCAGGAAAAAAAAACAGTAACTTAGCAACTGCTGAAAAGCTTCTAATAAAAGCATTCTTTTTGTATCTCTTTCATGCATTCCTACTTTTCATCCCCTGTTAAGTTTTACTTTTCTAGTTTTCCCTACATGATACTGATACCAAAATTGTACTGTACACAGTAGAAAAAATTACCGAACGATGGAAAAAAATTGAAATAATAAGAGCAATAAAAATTTAGGAACGATTTTAAAATCGTCATCTTGCTTACATTGTGAAATGTTTTAACTGATCAATGTGCTCATTTTATTTCGTGGTATTTTTAATGAGTGCGTTTATGAAAAAAAAAGATAGTTGAAATGCATTTCTGATTAAGGTATGCCGAATAATTTGCTTCCACAAAGTCAGCGTGGCATTTAAATTTTTATCAAGAAGATCTTGGACGCAATGATTTGGGGAAATCAATAAAAAAAGGTGAATTCAAGATTCAAGAGATAATGAAAGAGCGAATAAATAATAGGAGAAAGGAAGGCCGTTGAAGAGAGAAAGTAATCTGCAGGAGCAGAGAGAAAAAAAGTTTCTTTCCCTTCTAGAAGTCCTCTCTCCTTTTTTTAAGATCAAGTATCTATTCATTATGAAACTTTTCCCCCCCTCCTAATCCAAAAAGAAAAAAAAACGCTCGGCAAGAACTGCACTAAGTTATTAGGGATGAAAAAACAATTCGCGGAAGTTTATCTGAATTTCTGGTTCCGTGCGAATCGTTAGCATTGAACAAATAAAAGAGTAGCTCCATTTGTAAAAAAACAAAATACGTTTTCCCTTGACACTCGACTACCATAATCATTCAGATGCAAGGTTGTTTACCTTTTTGGCGAATTTATTGCAGCAAAAAACTAGGCCTTGGCGTTAGTGTATAAGAAGTCAGAATCGAAACGGGGAATAAAAAAGAGGAATTTCGTACAACCTCGTCCAGGGTTGCCTCCTTCCCCCCCCCCCATTTTTCTCAACCCTCTTTTCCTTTTTTATTATTATTTTTAGCTTTCTTTTTCAATTTATTTTTAAAAAACATTTTTCTTTCTTTATTTATTTATTTTTAATTATTATTTACTATTATTATTAATTTATCAGAAAAGTTCTGCCTTTTAATGACATAAATACACACAAACTAAATAAATAAATGAAATAAAATATATAAACAGAATAAAATAAAATAAATTCTTTTATGTTAAAGACACATCCATAAATAAATTTAAATAAAAATTTTAAAAATCTCCCCCCCCCCCCGTGGGCACTTCTGATCCCGTTTATGCGGGCTAACTGGAATCAAAATCAATCCGGATGACCGAAAATCCGGAAAATCCGTGTAGTAGGAGTGATAAGCAAAACACATTCTTAAATAAGCATATTTGTCTTTCATTGCAGCAAAAAACAATGCCCTGCAACAAAATTACATGTAATCGTTTACAAGACATTAAAATATGTAAAGATAATTTTTCACATAATTTCTGAAGAAAGCATTGATACACTCTTTTAAACAAGTGTCGCGTATCAATAAAGTACGGTCAGGTAAATGCTTAATGAAAATAAAAAATAAATGTTTATTTGTTTCGGTCTTGCTATCATAATTTAAAGAGCATAGCATACATTTTTTTAAGACTACAAAGTTGATTCAGAAAATTCGGAGATCCAAATAAACGATGGACGGATAAATGTACGTAATATAATTTTTGACCATACATGATACTTGTAGCAGAACGAATTCAGTGAACATGTCATGAAAATTTGCCAAAATTTCCTTTGAGGAAAAAAGTATGAAAAACTGCTATTCGAAAGAAAAAAATTACAACATTAAAAAAAAAAAAAAAAAAATCGAAAGACAGAGAAAGAGAAGTATAATATGTGCTTTTCTATTCACAGAATCCCCTATAAGAAAGACATCAAAAGGCTTTTCTTTCGCTAAATACGTTGTCTCATGACTAGAGATGAAAACAGTCCGAAGAAAATCGGAAAATTTCGGAAAAAAAAACGTTTTTTCCGAAGAAGTTTATTTCCGATTCGAAAAAATTGAAAATTTGAATTTTTTCAACTTTTCAAAAAGTTTTAACTGAAATTTTCAGCAAAAAGTGATAAAATTAGTAGATTTCATTCTTAACTTCTGATGCTATTTCCTTCTCTCCCAACTCCCTCTTTGTATGCTAAAAGGCTGTCTAACTTTGATAATGCAAGTTGTTGTATGATAAAAAATTTGCATATATACTTTTTGCCCAAAAAATGAAATGTTTTCCACAAAATTATCTCAATAATATCAATTAAACATTTATTTATTTATTTATTAGAGTGTCCTTAAAAAATGAAAGTCAGTTTTCCAAGTCGCACATCCTCTTATATACAGTGGGATCCCGCTACAACGCGATCCGACTTACGCGAAATGGCTACAACGCGAGTTTTTCCTGAGTAATGATTTTTTTTTTTTTTTTTTTGCTGACTCAAATTCTACGACTGCAGCGCGAAAATTTTTGGAAAAGAATCGCGGAGTGTTAATATGGGCTTCATTGACGCTAAATATTGGTTTCGTTAATGGACTTTCATCCCTTTGGAATCACTGAAACAAGAAGTTCACTCACTTGTACTAGTCTAAACATCGCTTTGCTTTCGATTATACAAATATCCACTCGGTATTTTTCATTCAGTTTTTTTCATTCTACATATGAACGTTTATAAAATTGAATGGCACCCAAGCGTTTTCTTTCAACTAAAGTTTCCGAAGATGGGAAGAGAAAGAGAAAGTTTTTGACGATTAAAGAAAAAGTCAAAATTCTGGACATGCTGGAACACTTAAAAAGTGCATCAAAAGTAGCGCGAAAATTAGGTATGAGTGAATCTTCAATTCGGATAATTAAAAATCAAGAAAAGGAAATCCGTAAAAGTTATAAATTAAGTTTTATTACTAAGCTCGCAGAGTAGTTTCCAAGCAAAATACTAACATCATGAAAATGGAAGCTGCTCTTGCATTGTGGATTAAAGGGGCTAGAAAGAGGGGTGTTCCGTTCTTTGTAAAAGATAATGCAATATATAGTTAATAAATGGTTTGAAACAATATGAAGGGTGTTTAAAAACGTCTGAAAAAATGGGGTATGCTTATAAAAAATTACTAAACATACCTTGTTCCACAACACGAAATTCCGACTTACGCGAGGTGTCTTGGAACGCATCCCTCGCGTAAGTCGGGACTCGACTGTATTTCCTTTCAGATCAAAACAACTGTGAAAAAAGTTTCATATAATTTAAACTACGACTACCTGTGCCGACTAGCGCCTGAAAGTGTAAACCAGCTCTGTGTACTAGGCCGAATAAGATTTTTTTGGAAGTTCGAAATTTCATGTTGATAAAAAACGTTGCCTCTATAGGCTCACATGTAGAACAAAAATATTTATCAAAATTAAAAAATATTTAAATGTCCATCAAGAGGCCTAAAATTTATAATTTTCTACAAAAAAATAATTTTTTTCGATTTATCTTTTAAAAAATTTACACATACTTTTAAAAAATAAAATATCAAGTTCAAAAATTATTAGCGAACATATTTTTCAAATCAACAATTGCAAATGAATAATAAAAAAATAATATATTTAAAATGAAAAATTTAACTTAAAATTGGAAAGATAAATATTTTGAGTACCATGAGGGAGACTTAAATATCGCAAGAGAGCAAAAAATGCTATTTAACGCCATTATCGACTCTAATGTTTAGATTTTTTTATCTTGATAACTTCTTAAAATTTAACTTGCATTTTGAAAAATATATAGAGAAATTAAATCAATTTTTTGAAGAAAATTAAATTTTAGGCCTGCTGGACACCTAAATATTTTTTGATTCGGATAAATATTTTTGTGGTACATGTGCGTCTAGAGGCAACGTTTTATAAATATGAAGTTTCAAACTTCCAAAAAAATATTTTTTTTCGATTCGGTCTAGAACACAGTGTTAGTTCACACTTTCAGGCGCATGTCGGCACAGGTTGCCATTGTTCAAATTGTATGAAACTATTTAAACTTTTTTTTTTTTACCTAAAAGGAAAAATATTAGTGGGTGTGCGACTTGAAAAATCGACTTTCATTTTTTTTGGGGGGAGGGGGAGGGGAGGCACGCTAATATCTATTTCATTATTAACTTTTACATTCCATTGAACAAATCCCAACTAACTTTTCCATAACACAGAACAAAACTTAAACTTAAACAAAAAGTTTTGAAAAAATAAAGAATTTAATTATTATAAATTCACACAGCAGTAAATTAAACACCACTTTAAAAAAAATCTGCACACTCTGCCGTGATAAGGACAGAAGAGGAATCTGCAGTTAAACTCAAACTGAAATAGTGCGTTTTAAAGTTTTTCTATTCCATATATTTGACTCAGATGTCATTTTTTATTTATTTATTTTTTTCAGAATTTTCTAAAAAATAGTTCCCGATAAAATAACCCTAAAACATTTCATTTATTAAGCAAAATGAGAAACAGAGAACAACTTCGTTACAATAATTCAATTTTATTCAAAAGTGCACGTATGACTACTTTTATTACTGTGTTTTACCACGGCCGTACAGTTAACCGAAACTCCAGCGTGAGTTTTTGTTTAGTTTTAGAAACCATTACGCAGTGTTGGTTTGAGGTTTCTGTTGGAAAGATAAAGAAAAACCAATTTAGGTTCGATTTGGACCTAGACTGGATTAGAAAAAATCAAAAGTCAAAAGCTTTCATTTTCAGACAGTAAAGTTACATTGCGAGGGTATCATACTTATTTTTCTTTCAAACAATATCAATCATGTTTGAATGTTAATGATTGCTATCATTATTTCAAGTTTCAAAGGCAACCTAAAATAGAAAACCAAATTGTTATGAGTAGACACACCTTACCCAATATTATTGGTTGAACCACGATTTGACTTATTTCTCGAGTCTGACCAACAAAGCTCTCGGTGATAAAACAAAAAGTTAAACAACACAACCGGTTAAACAACACAAACTAATGAAACTTACCTTTATGTGTATTTATGTCAAGCAAAAAAAGAAGATGCCTGAATTGCATATGTTTTTTAATGCTTAACCCTTTATATGTTCCAAGAAAAATTAAGAAACCCTATTTTTATTCATAAAAAAATCAAATTTTCCATTTTTTCCAGAAAAAAACACTTTTTTTTCCACCACTTCAAAATTTCCGGTAATTTTACATCTCTACTCATGACTCTTTATTGCAGAAGCGACTCAGAGAAGTTGTTGACTTCTTTCGCTATCTTATTGCTGCAAATGCAGAAAAAAAAAGAAAAGAAAACCATACACACTCACAAAAGTTGAGAGAGAAAGAGAAGTAAATGCGCTTTTCTACTCACAGAATCTCTTAAGAAAAATATCAAAAGGCTTTTGTTTCGCTAAATACGTTGTCTCATGACTCTTTATTGCAAAAGCCAGAAAATTGCATGTTTTTGAGGTGTTTGATTACAATGTCAAGTTTTTCTACCTTTATTCTTGCAATATTTTTTTTTTTTTTTTAAATATCATCCCAGAATTAGATTCATATAGAGCAGCGGTTCCCAACCGGTGGTTCGCGAAAAAAATATTGTGATGGCGGAGTTTCAATTCAACATGCCTGTTTCTGATGAAGTTGCACGTTCAAATGCAAGCCAATTTTGCTCCCTTTTTATTTACAGTCGGACCTCCATACATCGAAGTAGAAAATTGCCGGAAAAAAAATCGATATGGAGAAATTTCGATGTATGGAAACGATCTTACGGAACAACGATTTAACTACATACCCTTCTCCGTAGCAACCTTTAATGAACGTAATTTTCTCCTCTAACCTTCATTTTTCATGAGACAAACAGTCTAAAGTGGAAAAAAATCTACGAATGTCTCGATTTTTTTTGATATAGAGAGATTTTTCGATATATAGAAACAATTTTTCTATATAATGAACATAGGAATTTACTGGGATTTCGATATATAGAAAATTTCTATATGTGGAAGTTCGATATATTGGAGGTTCGACTGTATCTGTGTCTCGCACATTTGATCCTCTTAGCATGAAAATATTTGCATACTTCCTGACAATTTTACATTTAAATAATTTAGTCTGTCATTGCCGGTTTTAGAGTTTTCATTGAGAGTGATAGCCCTGAAGCCATGATGAAAAAGCTCTACCAATGAATACAATGTCTTTAGATGAAAGAATTTGAAAGCGTTTGTTTCCTCAGAAGCTTCTGGATCGGAAAGATCGATTAAACTTGATGAAAACATTGCATGGAGCAAATGCGAGAGTCTAAAACATTTGGATACTTACTGTCTGACCAAGGATTGTATGGAAAGACAAATATCCGTTTTACAACCGGAAATGGACGAATCTATTATTTTTTAGCGATTTCAGCTTTTACAGAAGCAGAGCCTCATTCAAATGAGCGGAATACGCGCATCAAATTTTTACTTTTCCCCCTTATTCACATAGATTCGTCTTATCTGGACATTTGAAAACTCCATGCAATCCGTGGTTGGACAGTAGTTTCTTTACCATTTGAGTAATCGCTCTTCTCGTGTGTTGAGCCAAAAATGCATAGAAGTGGGATTACGCTGTTGTTTGTAGCTATAATCTCCACACTACATAGACTACAATTTACTTTGAGCTTAGTTGTCGAAAAAGGAAAAGAATGGCTAGCAACCCAAAAATACCACAGGAACTATGAAAGCTTAATTACTATAGAAAATCTTCGTGGGTGAAAGTTTGGCAGAGTGAGGTTTAAGCAGTAAAAAAATCAACGGAATTAAACCATGTAACTTAATTCGCGCTACGTGTAAATAAGGAATTTATGAAATTTCCCTTGTAGTAAGTGAGTTTGAAAATATTTGTTTTGTTAAAAATTAAATTACCTTTTGTGTAAAAATTAGAGTAAATGCGTATATTGAAAATAAAAACTTCTATTACTTTTCAATATACACATTTTACTCCTCACTTATAGACTAATTGCAAGAAAATTCTTCAGGAATCAAACGATTAACGTACGCAGTATATCGTCATCAAATTGCTAGGCTTGTTGTCTTCTTCAAAAAGACTTAAACCAAGAGATCTTTCTCATTTTACTGTTAAAAAAAAGTTCATTAGTTAATCTGAGAGGAATTTTAAAGATCATCCCTGATAGGTATTTTAAAGATCATTCTTTAACTAACTTCTGATTTAGTGATAATAGAGATAAATGTACCCTCGTGTCAGAAAAATTTCAGCCAATCTTTGCTCCACAAATATCCCGTTTTCAAATTTTTTCCAAAGTTGATTGAAGCTCAACACAGCAAAATCACTGTGTTTTTTTAACTAAATTGGTTTAGTAGTGTCTATTAAACTAAAAAAAAAAGCTCCCAAGTTTTATTGTCTGCGTGTGTGTGTGCAAGCGCGTACGTGCAGTTTTTTTTTTTTTTTTAATGCTTGTTACTTTTTACCTGGTAACCAAGGAGTTCGTCATCTTTATTCGGAGTTTGGAAGGGGTTCGCAAGGGGGAAAAGGTTGGGAACCGCTGATATATAGTGCAATTGAACAAAGAATAAAAACACAAATTTTCAGAACGATTGGTCAATCACTCTTTGAGCTAGAATGCCCACCAGTTGAAATAAAGTTGTTTTGAGAAAAACGCGTTTGAAAAAAAAAAAAAAAAAAAAAACTGCAGTGAACGTTTTCGAATATTTAGTCACTTCAGTGCTCATTCGCATCGAAGCTAATCGGAATTTTTCACTGAAATTTTGGCAACATATTCTTGAATAGTTTTACTAACATTTTATGACAAAAAAAAAAAAGTTAATTTTTTGACCCGTCTAAACTTGTCCCCCTCCCCCCTAAAGTAAGAGAAAATGAAAATTCACGAAAAAATAAAAAAATAAACAGTTGTGACCAGTGGCGCACACAAGGGAGGGGTCCAGGGGGTTCGGACCCCTCCCAAAGGTCATAGTCAAAGTCTAATAAGTGAAAAAAAAATCCTCATGATAAAAGATTTTTAAAAATATTGTTCACTTTTCCTATAACGAATTGCCAATAACAAGCAGAATGGTGATTATAAACTGAATACACTAAAAAAACATGTTTTTAGTTTTGTAATTACAGATTACATCAAATGAGATTGTATGAACTTCTATAATCATATGGTGCTTCTGCAACGATGAATTTGATTTCTTGAATCCATTTTTTAAATATGAGAAAAGTTAATGCGTATATTATTTTGCCTTCTGGTAATTTATTTAAGTATATTTCATTCAATAATGCTAATTATTTGTTCAAAAGTTTATTTTTTACTGTATTTCGTTCTCGAGAATAAAAAAAATCGAGTCAATATGTTTGACAGCGTATTGGGGTTATGATATGAGAATGAGGCTTTCGATCTTGGACCCTTCCCTTGCAAAATTCCTGTGTGCGCCACTGGTTGTGACACATTCATCAGCAACGAAAAAACACCAAAAATGAGTCCAATTACTTATACAATTTTGCGACACAAATATTTTTTGAGATAAAAATGTTGTCTGATAAAAGAAAGCACAATCGAAAACGCTGATAAAAACGAACCGGCAACCTAGCTCATCCGCCGCAAGCCCTTCTGCCGCCACTGACTATCTGTTGGATGCACTTTTATATCATGTTTTCACAATCATCAGTTATAAATAAAGCCCCGCGTTCTATCAAACGATCCCCCCCCCCCTCCCATCACCCGGACAGTACGAACAAACATACGACCACGCGCGAACTTTTCGATACGCTCTGTTCGGCTGGAAGTCTTTCTTTTTGTCTCTTCCCCCTCCCCCATCCCCACCGCTCCAAAAATGATTTCGAGTGGATCGTTAGAAGAGAAGCTGACAGAAATCTCCTGGGTTTCTTTTTTTTCCTTTCGACTCTTTAACCGCTCGTCAAAGCGGTTTATTTACCACGTTGTAACAACATTTTTTTTTTCTCTCTTTTTTGTAGATACAGTGAATTACAAATTCAACATTCGAGAAAATGAAAAACAAGTTATTATGGGGAAACAATGGGAGGTGGTTCTGAGAAATAATGAAGCAGAGTTTTGCATTTTTAAGCACATCTAGGTGGCATTCGGGAAATTCAGCGGGTAATTGAGTGACACTCAAAAAGCAGAGAATTCAATATTTTGTAAAACCAAAATAATATTATATAGATCTTTTCCCCCAGATTATTTTTTTTTAATTCAAAAAATGTTCAGGTGATTAAAAAAAAAAAAAGTTAAAAACGCGGTAACTGGCTGTTATCAATGCAACTTACATGTAAGTCAGTTAACACGACCATTTAATAACCTTGCTCTCGTGTTAAAATTATTATGACAACGTTTCTTATTAAAACCGCTCATTTTAGAGCATTCGATGAAATTATATGGTTTAAGTATTGAATTTGATTGAAATGTTAAAAATATATTTTACGTCGACATTCAAAGTATATCAGTACATAAATTACAATAAAAACCATTTAAAAATTAAGTCGTGAAAACTTTGTCATGAAACATTGTACGGTGAGGGAAGGGGGCGTTTTTATATTTCCGGGGGCCCTTCAAAAATTATTCCTGTATCCACCACTGCCTGAAGAGAAAAAACTCGGAAATTTGCGATGGTAAAATATGATTTTTGCATAAATAGAAGGAAATAGGAATCGTTCGTACTTATAATTTAATCGCCTTTGGCGAAGAAGTATCTTAAGGTAGAACTTGACTCTTTTTTAACAAGAGGAAGACTAGTCGACACTTAGTAAAGGCGCAGCCAAAAAGAGGAACTACCAACAAAACCCTTGTGTTTTTTGAGCAATCACGATTGCTTATTGCTTTCATTTGACTGTTTTTTTTTTTGATGTCCTATGATTTTATCCCCCCCCCCCAGCACTCTCTGCAGCATCACCGTTGACCGGCCGTCTCACGATGCTGCTCCTATAGCGAAAGCCGTCTCGAGGTTGCGTCAATATCCTACACTTACACGCATACATACATGCACGTACACACACACACAAACACATACACCTACACACACTCAAACACATACACACACGCATACATACAAACACCTACACATACAAACACACCTCTACACAACTACCCATACTCATGCCTGCACACAGATACAAACACATATGTCTACACACACATACACACCCCATACACACAAACACTCATACAAACAACTACCCACACACTCATACCTGCACATAGACACAAACACACATGCCTCCACACACACATACCCCCTACACACAAACACACTAACCCCTCCACACTAGAGACGTACCGAGTACTCGGTAATTACTCGGTACTCGGCATACTCGGCCAATTTGCCGAGTACTCGGTACTCGGCCAAATTCTGATCAGATACTCGGCCAATACCGAGTAGTTGCAAAAAATTGAATATTGTCCAAGACAGATACCAAAATTTATATTAAAAAAAAAGAGCAAGCATTATATTCTGCAATAATTTACGATTAAAGTTTATAAGTCAAATTTTAATTTTGAGAATAATGAAGTTTGTAATGCTTCAATGGTATAAATCTTTCTTTTAATGTCCCCAAAGTTTATTAAACTTGTTTATTAAAAATTATGCAAAAAAAGGCAAGTATAGAAAATATGCAATTTTTATATTAAAAATGGATATTTGCTACAAACAAAAATTAGTTATAAAATATATAAAAATACCTTTGCTTAAAAAATTAAAGGAAATAAAACAATGTTAAAAGCACAGTGTAGGAACACTGCAGATACGTGTTTTGGAAGTTACAAGGCATTCCTTTTTCTATGCACAAAATGGGAGCTCGTGGATTTAAAGGCATCCGACAAAAGTTGGATTTTTTTGTTGAATGTCTTTACCTTCTCTAGCTCACATGTTATGCACTGAAAAAGACATTCCTTGTAAGGGGGGGGGGGAACATGTGTCTGCAGTGTTCTTGCATATTTGTTTTATCTGCTTTAAAAAAATATTTATGTTTGGCAGACTAGAACTATAATTGATTGGTATACAGTGAAACCCCTCCTAACGGACACCCCTCTTATACGGACAATTTTTAATTCCCTAGTTCCAATGCAAATAACATTATTAAACCCCTGTCCTGCGGACACCTCTCTATTGCGGACAAAAAAAATTGTCCTGTTAGTGTCCGCATTAGAGGGATTTTACTGTAATTTGTTTTAATTCCAACTTGATTAATCATACCTTTTATTTATTTATTTTTAATTTTAAAAATAATTTTTTGGTAAAATTTTTGACAAACAAAATTGTTTATATAATGCGTAATTAAATTTCACCAGGAATTTAGTTTTAAAAACTATTATATGCACAAGGAGGTCTATACAACTATTCCAATAAGTTCAAAATTCATCACATGTGTGTCTGTGGTTCTTGTTAAAACATAATTGGTACTTGGTAACTCGGCCGAGTCGTGAAAGGCCGAGTACTCGGTAACTCGGTACTCGGCCGAGTAGTGAAAGGCCGAGTACTCGGTACTCGGCTACTCGGCCAAAGTGCTACTCGGTACGTCTCTACTCCACACACACATAAACACACACGCCTACATACACACACACACACTGGTGATTGCGAAAAACATAATTTGAATTCAAAAGGTCAAAATTCAAATTAATTTTTCTTTTTTTTTTTCTTCTTTTTGTTGCTAATCGTAATACGATAGTTTATATGCAACTTTTCTCCCCATCCCCTAATTATGACTGCACTAATGATGTTATGTAATTCCGCTGTAAAAAAAAGAGAATAAATAAAAATACATGCCTACACCGTCCACGGAATTCATTTATCGCGAACGCCACACAAAAATAATGCAGGAAGTGAAATCATAAAATATATTTGCGTTCGGAAAAAGCCATACAAATTAACAGAAACATCATACCACTATATAATAGCCTCCCATTCCCCAAGAAAAACCAAATGAACGTCATATTTCTCTCCATTTAGATGTTCCCTGAAAAGAACGCGATTCTTTGTCAGGCATGTCCAGCACGAGCTCCAGATGTGTCCTGGGGGATTCACGACTTCTGACAGAAGAAGAAAAAAAAAGGATGGGGATGGCAAAGAGGAAAAGTCGAAACCTCCCCAGCCTTCTCAGAATCGCGGACAAGGCTCTACAATCAGTCCCCTTCCAGCGATACCCTGTAATAACACCCCCTTTTCTTCTCAATCCTGTCCCCTTCAACCAATCAACAGAGGCTGTCGGAACGCCGGGCATAGCAACCATTTTTGAGACCGACTACTCCATTGAAAAAAAAAATATATATATAACGGACACCTCTCAAAGGCAGACACTCCTCTTATGCGAACAATGTTTAATTCCCCAATTCCAATTCAAATAACATTTTTAAATCCCTATCCTGCGGACACCTCTCTATTGCGGACAAAATTTTTTGTCCCGTTAGTGTCCGCATTAGAGGGATTTTACTATATATATACAGTGAAGCACCGTTTATACGTTTTTGAAGGGACTATGAAAAAAGCGTACAAACGAAAAAACGTATAATAGGTATAGGTTAATGTGTGTATTAGACTTTGCAGGGACCAATTTTAAAAACGTATAATTGATAAAAACGCATAAAAGAGAAACGTATAAACGGTACTTTAATGTGTGTATATGTGTATATATATATATATTTATTTAATCGGCATTTTATTGGCTCCTTGAAATAGCTTTCAAAAAAATTACACCCACGATCCCACTCACCTACACAGGTTTGTATCAAAATTAACTTTAATCCTATTGCAATGCAATTAATGCGAATTCATCGTTCGTTTTGGAGGCAATTATTCTCATATATATAATAGCGAATGATCGAGTAACGCTCCTGACGTCCCTAACAATGAAACTCACGCCACGGCATGATAATTTAATAATATTTTTTGTTCATGTTTGACATCCAGGGAAAGGCTTTATTTCGACAAGGCTGATCTAGATCCGGAAATTTAACTGTTTTGCTGGTAAGACTTTCATTTTAGGAAAACGAAGAAACCAAAACAATGGGGTCGTTCCAAAATTTTAAAAGTATTTTTTTCTGAAAGAATATGCTTAAAAAGATAGGATCTAAATATTTTTAAAGTAATTTGTTTAAGTTTAATATTAAAAAAAAATACTTAAATCGGTGCGCTTTCATTGTTTCTATTTCTTGCCGGTGACATCACAAATGATGAAATGCCATTCTGTGTTGCGATTCACAGAGCAAAATATTTAATTCGCATCCCTACTCATGTGTATTGGCAACGATAGGGTTGATAGCAAGCATAGAGCGCAATATTTAATTCGCTTCTTGATTATCATAACGTGGAAACGTTGTAGAAGATGCGGCAAAGTGCATCATTGTGACGTCATCAAGACCACGCCTTGTTTGAAAAATCGAACGTTTTAAATAATTGATTAAAAAAAAAAAACTGTTGGGAAAATGTGAGTATTTTCTGGGTTCATGTTATTGTTCTTGCTCATTCTAACTTCTTCATCAGCACAACAGCCTGGTGCAGGCCAAGGCTTTCTCCGTCTGTTTCCTCCAGGCGGTACGACACATTGCCAGGTTTCTCCACCTGTTCACTTCCAAAAATTCTAGGTCCTTCTCAACACTATCTAGCCACCTTGTTGCTGGTCTTCCCCTTCTCCTTGTACCCTCAATCTTCGAATAAGTTAGCTTTTTAACCGGGTCCAGATCTGCACGCCTAAATACGTGCCCCAGCCATCTGATTCTATTGGCTTTAATTACTCTTAAGCTCATTCTAACTATTTCAATGACTAAAAGTAAAACTTTTGACTGAAGGAAACCACCCCATTTTAACACAATAAACTAGAAATTATGGTTCATCCACTGGATTTAGGGTTAATTTCAACTATCAAAATATCATCAAACAAGCAATTGCTTCGTACAAATGTTGAAACAAATTTCACCCGTCATACCTTGACGGGCGATTTTCTACTTATTGAAATATGGACACAGAAATCAGAAGGAAAGGTGGGGATCAGAAGTGCAATATCTAGATACAAATAGAGGGTCTGAAACTCTTTAATGGCGATTTCTCGAAATTAAAGTTCCGAAAATAACGTTTTAGGTTATCTTTGGTTGCGTTCAGGGTGAGGGACACATGAAACGACCCCCATTGAGTCCGCAATTGCTCGCAACGTCATAGTTATTTGCTATGTTCAGCAGGTTTGCTCCATTTCAGAGTTTCATAATCTTCTATACTTTCTCCGTTCCTCATCTTTATCTTCACCAAGAATGAAGAAGAAAGCATGTAAGTGTAACGGTAACGTTGTACTAATATCTTTATCTTTACTAATAATAAAGCTGTACGTCTGTATGTCTGGCTCTCTGGATGTCTGTAAATTTTTGTACAAGTATCTATCTCAAAAATGATACATTTGACATTTAAATTTAAACAAAAAAAAAAACGCATTCCCCATCCGCTATTATCAACAGAACACTTATTTGCATATATTCCAACGATTAATAGGTAGCAATCTAGCAAACCCCCCCCCCCCCCAGCAGATAATTTATTATAGCAATTTTCAATGGACTTGAGAATAATAGATGGTTAGTAATCTTTATTTTTACTAATAATAAAGCTAAAGTCTGGATCTCTGTCTGGATGTCTGTTACGCGCATAGCGCCTAGACCGTTCGAGCCGATTTTCAGGAAATTGGGCACAAAATTAGTACGTAGCATAGAGGTGAGCACCTCGAAGCGATTTTTCGAAAAAATTCGTTTTCTTTTCTTTTTCTATTTCAATTTAAAAAAAAATTTTACCGAGCAAATTACCATAGTGTGGGCTAGCAAGTTACCATAACGTGGACAAGGAAATTACCGTAACACGGGAGAGTAAATGAACGTAGCAAATTGGCGAGAAATTCATCATCCATTATTTGTCAATATACGGGCGAACCAAATGACCTGTTAATTTTCAACTACGGGCAAAGCCGTGCGGGCACCGCTAGTAGGAAATTCAGGTCATGACCAGGGAGCTTGGTGTAAATTCCTCAGAAACTGTCTTAGAGTTTTTCCTCGCGAGTATAATCATCGGAGTATAAAATGTTTCATCTTCATTTGTCAAAAACAAAATTACAGTATTTTTTAATAAAGCAATAAAGAGCTGCAATTACTTCTCACAAATATTAAAAGATAAAATAATAATAATAATAATAATAATTTGAATTTTTGTCATCTTGAATTCAAATTATGTTTTTCGCAATCACGAGCGTGTGTGTTTGTGTAGGCGCATGTGTGTGGGTGCATGTGTGTGCATGTTGTGCATGCAGTGCTGTGTGTGTACGCGCGTGTGTGTGTATTCATGTGTGTGCATGTTGTGTATGCAGTGCTGTGTGTGTAGGCGTTCGTGTGTGTGTATGCGTGTGTGTGTAGGACATGGATGCAACCTGGAGACGGTTTTCGCTAGAGGAGCAGCATCGTGAGGAGCCGGTCGACGGTGGTGCTGCAGAGGGTGCTGGTGGGAAAATAAAATGATAGCACGCCAAAACAGTCAAATGAGAACAATAAGCAATCGTGATTGCTCAAAAAAAAACACACACACACACACATTTTTGTGTAATTTGCAGAGTTAGCTCATTTACAATTAACACTTGCGTATAGCAGCGGTGTAAACTTGGAAGGAAAAATAGGGGGCCTCTTGCAGATTTGTGTGGCAATGTTTTTCGAAGTATAAACAATAATTTCAAAAGTGATGAGGCGCTTAAGTTAAAATACAAAGAAGCGCTCACGCCGTCTCTCCGCATCCCCCTTCGACAACACCTCTAGTTCTGTCAAAATATTTTCCATTTGGGCTCATAAATGCTGGCTCGAAGCACCAAAAAAAGTGCTCAATCATCACCATCTGCAAAACCGCAGGCCCACCCCGGCGCGAAAAACTGCAAATTACATTCGAGCCAGCGCCTCGAACGGACGAATCTGCTATCGACAACCTCAACTATCCGCAAGAAAGGGAGGAAAGAAAAAAAAAAGAACGTTCTTCAAGGTCACTGGGAAAAGGGAAACCCATAAATTACTACCTGTCATGGGGTGGACGGAGGGGCCTTGGAGGGAGGGTGGAAGGTCCTCCCATTCTTTATGTCCTTCTCCGCGTTCCGTCACAGATGAAACGACCATTCCGAACTTCCGGTGACGTCACGCTGCGAGATGAAGTTGAAGAAATGGGCAAAGCTATCATAGCAGAAATTTGTTTTGCTTAGAATGTAGAAAGCATCGAAATTTCTTAATTTTAGAAAAAAAATTCTAATCCTGAAAATCGACAAAAAATTGCTGATTAAGTTAAAAAAGATTTTTTTTTAATAGGGGGGGGGGGGCGCAAACATTTTTAAGGCATAAGATGATAATCATTTTGATAATTGATAACAAATTGTTTGCTAATTGCAAGAATTTTGCCCTAAATTTATTATGTTCACATCAGAAAAATGAAATTTTTTTAAATAAATTTTTAAACTTTTCTTGATGTTATGGGAGGGGGGGGGCATTCTTCAGCATGCCCCCCTCCCCACCTTTAAAATGGTAGTTTTTATTCACCACTGTTAGTGTAACAAGAAAATACATTTAAAAAAAATCATTCACATTCGTGGATACCGTTATTGCAGACATAGGAGGATTTGTTCATCGACAGCTAACAGAGGAAGGAGAAACATAACAATTCCGGTTGTCCACTGATGACAAGTCTACAAAACTGAAAAGAATGAAACTACGAGTATAAGTAGGGCACGAGAAAGATCAGTGGTGTTCCCACCGTTTTTTTTGAGGGTATACACCTAGTAATTCATTACGCACAATATGTGTACGCGTTCATTTACATAATATGAAATTTTTTGAAGCTTGAGGGTATACGCTATATGTCTAAAAAAAATGTTGATAGTATACGGCGTATATGGAGTATATATACCCTATGGAACACCACTGCACGAGATGATAGCTGATAGCGATTGTCCACCGATAATATCCAAAAAAATTAAAAAGGCACATTCAGGGCCGACGAGAAATCATGTCAGCCTGGTCGGAAATTCGCGGCCCGACTCAGAACCGGAGTAGTATAAATTTAAGAATTTTAACAAGAGAAGTGGGCCCGGCAATCAAACTGACGACAAGGAGCCAAAGATCGCCACCTCCCTTTAGGGACCCTGCATCGCTAATTTTTACAAATTGAAGTTCTATATACTGCAAGTGTCTAGGTCATCTTTGACGACAAAGGAGCGAAATAAGGTTCGAATCTCCCTCCTGTAAACTTTTTGGAATTGAAGTTTCAAAAGGGTTATTTCAGACGATCTTTGGTTATGTTAAGAAGACGAGCCTGGAGGCCTCTTTCCCCGGGTCTTTTTAAAAATTTGACGCGATTGTAGACATTTCACGTAGAGTTAGGGAAAGAAATGGGTTCACTGACTTCTGTAATTTTTTGAAACTAAAGTTCCAAAAAAGCGCAATTTTGGAAGACCTTCGATGATGCTAAGGGCGAGAGGTATTCTTTATTTCTTTACTAATAATAAAGCTCAAAGTCTCGCTGTCCTGAGGATGTCTGGATCTCTATGACGCGCATAGCGCCTAGACCGTTCGGCCGATTTTCATGAAATTTGGCAGAGAGTTAGTTTGTAGCATGGGGGTGTGCACCTCGAAGCGATTTTTTCAAAATTCGATGTAGTTCTTTTTCTATCCCAATTTTGAGAACAAAAATATCATAAGATGGACGAGTAAATTACGAAATTATCATAACGTGGAACCGTAAGATGGGTACAAGCCAATTGGCGAGAAAATTCACCATACATTATTTGTAAATATACAGGCGAACAAAAAGATCTTTTAATTTTTTCTATTACGGGCAAAGCCGTGCAGGTACCACTAGTTTAAAATATTGCCCCGGCATTACTACGAAATTGAGGTTCTATAACGCAATTTTAGAGTAACTCTTTCAACAGAATAATTACGGGGACCTTTTTAGATAAATTTCTACATTTTATTTGTTTCAGATAAACATATTGGGTCCCCTATCCAAACATGTGCAGATTAAATACGTAGTAGAGGTAAAGCTAAAAAATAAACTGCCCCCTCCTTGAAAATTTCCTGGATCCGTTCATGCAATGAGCAGCCCAGGGTACATCGATATTTGAACCAAAAGCAAGAAAATAATTGCAATTTTTGTGGACAGAAGTCAACTGCAGTCAAAATTTTTAAGATATTCTGAACTTACGAGCTGAAGAATAGAATAAATTTTGAAGCACGAAGAAAAGAGCACAGATGGAGCGGAAATGTTTTTGCAAGCTAAATGAGGCACGAAAACGAATTCAAGCGTTTTATTGCCTACCTGACGTCGAATTGCGCAGCCCTTACTACATCCGGTGCGGGAAATTAAGAAAGGCGGAGTGCCCATTAACGGTACAGTTTATTCTTTCGGGAGGAATTTTTTCAGAATCACATTTTGATAATCAGAGAAAGAGAAAAATAAGGTAACGTATTAGTTTTAGGAAATGAAAGAGAAAATAGAAAATTTGTGACGTTACTTTGTAGCTATCCATTCTTATGAAGAATTTTCGGGAGGGGAAGATTTTTTATTCGAAACTTCACACACATACAATCAGACAAAAATAAATAAATAAATAGTTGCACTAATTGTATAATTAAGCCCGCTTTACGGAAAAATTCCTCTTACGCGCTTTAATATTTTTGCTCAGCCTTTTAGACAGTTCCAAAATATAGTTTAAAGAGTTTGAACTTAGCTAGATAGCTATTGTTGAAAAAATTCAATGAGTTCTTTTTATTTTCTTTGCTTATTCGAACAATTTTAAAGTGAGCTGAAAGAATACATCTCTAAAAAAAAGCTCTGTCAATTTTTTGCTAAAAACTTCCTATCAGTTTTATCTTTTAAGGAAACTTCTCAGTTAATACATTATTGGTGCCATAAACTTGAGTAACTTTGGGACACTTTCAAAAATGTATTCTGTTGTTTCCATCTTTGTTTTCAAAATAAGTTTAAAAAATTATTAATATGTTAGTTGAGAATTGCTCTAACAAGATATGGCAAAAGATTAACTCTCGTGTTTATGGTAGTTCATAAAAAGAAAATAATAATTTGTCCCAATGTTACCCCGTTTATTGGGGGTAACATTGGGGTATCGCTTCTATATCACGTCTCAGCGTCAAGCACTAGCGCAGCCAGAAATACCTCCTGAAAGGGATTTTTTGATCAAAAATACCTTCTGAAAGGGAGTTTTCAAAACAGCCCTTTCATATGCATAGATCCAACGCAGGGGCGGATACACCCCTCCCCCTTAAATCGTTGGCATCCATTCTCTATTCAAATACTTTATGAACAAAATGTAAACGATTGCACAGTAAAGATAATTAATGAAATGGAAACAATTCATTAATTATTTTCAAAAGAAAGTATCTGAAATACTACTTCCTTTCATTGCTGATTGATTAGTAACATTTATGATCTACTACTAAGTGCTTTACTTCTGGCCGGTTTGGCGATTTTTATTGCCACCCAAGCACTTTTAGAAATTTTCCGTAACCAAAACTTTATGTATTTCAGAATGACCCCCCCCCCTCTAAAGGGGTAGTCTGTATCCACCTCTGCCCAAACAAAGACAGAACCCAAAAGAAATCAAACGTTGACATCCAACAATTGAATGAGTTACATAGACTTCAAAATCTCACTGGGGTAAAATAACACAGTGAAGAAAAAAGAAAAACTGAAGGGATCGAACTGTTCCATCAGTCGCGTCAGTGAATGAAGGATTGAGTGCAAAATGCTACTTTCTGTACATCAATCTCTGACTCCATTTCACTTGGGCAGGCACCTTACGCCTCTCAATAACTCCTAACTCTGCCACCTGTGTATTAGCTTTTACCACATCCATTTTGCACACCCCGACCAGACCATCTCGTAAAATCCATCAGGTCACAAAAGAGGATGATGGCGCTTCCCCCAGAGAAGAAGACTTCTCCCCCCCCCCATACACATTCTGAGAGCCGCTCTGCCAGGAGACCGGGAGCCTCCCCCTCTTATCCGTCCATTATCTGATTTAGGGTCATTTTAAGGTCAGGCCCTAAAGAGACCGCTATTGCTTATTAACCAGGGAGCCATTGGATAGGGCGGCAAAGGAGTCTGGCTGGCCACTTCGTTTGGTTCTATTTTTCGCTTTTATTTCTGTAGGTAGCAGTTACATAGGACGAATATCACTCCTTCTCATTCTGTTTTTTTTTTTTCGAAACTTCAACTATGACGGTATTTTGCAATCCTAAATAAGGAGGGCGTAACTCATCTTATATTATAGTTTTTTTCTTCTAATGAGCATTACTAGACTCATTACGGCAGGAAGTTATTTCTCCAGGGGGGTGGGTATTCAAGTACTGACAGATGCTCCACATGACAGCGTTTTCTAACAACGGGATTTTTGTGGAGAACTCGTTATTTGGAGAATCAGTCGGAGATATTTGCATATCTAACTGACTTTGAGAAATAAATGTAATTGAACATGTTTAGATATTACATTTTTGTTTACATGCAATCTGTCTGGAGTAGATACCCCTTGCTCCCCCCCCCCTTTTAACAAGTTGAAATGATGGGCCTGGTCCGCCCGTCTAATCCAGTCCAAGTCACTTTGGAATTTGAGAAGGATTCTTTACTTATTAATGATAATGCTACTAATCGGTCAACAAGCGAAAAGAAACCTCGTTCCGGATTTGAACTGTGACAGAGCCGTATCGACTACTATAACCAGACTTAGGACAAATCACTTAAAGGGGATGAAGATTTCTGCGGATGGGGACAGCGTAGTTACACCAACTTTTGCCCTCATTGCACAGATGACATCCCACTGTCTCGTCAACACATCTTCAGCTGTCCAGCAATCCAGGCCAAACTTTTTAACATCGGCTTAGAAGAAAGACCCAGTGCACCTACACTATACAGATAATGCTGTCGAAGTTGCAAAGGCTGTCTACGACAGTTTCGGAATCATATAAATGCACATTATCATAGACACGACATCATCATCATCATCAATGATAATGCTTTGTCATGGGTCGTTAAAATTCCTTACAGAAAACAAAACGTTGCGGAATTAAAGCCTTACAGAAACTAAATCATCAAATACTTATGTGACTACAAAAAAAAAAAAAATCTTGTACTTAGAACTGAAAAGCTGTTACATTCGTCAAAATTGTTAAGATTTGTATTCGATAATTTACTTACTACAACATTTAAAAGTAAAGAACTAATTTTAGTGCGAAACTCTACGTCTACATGAATGAAAAAATCTTTGGGGAAAACCGCAGAACGTAAGCAAAGTTATTAAAATATTAATGTAGAAAACGTTGTTATTGCTGATAGTTATAATTATTTTGAACAAGGAAAAAAAAAATAAGCGGACAGGGAAGAAGCTTCAAGGACTAGTCAGATTTTCCAGCTTACCGGCGCCGATTCGTTGAACCAGAATCGCTGTTTTAAAGAATTTCTTGAAGTGTGCCCGCCTCGTACCAATAATATCAAATCCGTCAACATCACCTACATTTATACAGGGTGAGTTCGATCGAATCTGCCATACGAAAGGGGGTGATAGATGAGCCCAAGTGGAGCATAGAACCACCCATTATCGTGTCCAATCCTTAACCGAGTTTTGGTAAATTTAAGGAAAATGAGTAAAAAAACAAAATTCTGAGAAAACGATTGATTTCTGAAATTCCTGTAGGACCTACAAAGAAAATAAGTACATATTTGGAAAGAGCAGACTAAATCCTACAAAATGATACCTTTCGCATTAAGATAAGTCGCATTTTACCGAGAGCTACAAGCTTTGAAATATTGGACACACTCAGAATTAAAATGGTGCCAACATTTTTAATCGACATTTTCAAAAACAACCGTAAGAGCTACAATCGGGCAAATCTACCAAAAACTGGCCCATTCCATTAGCTTTCAGATGATACAACAACAAATCATATTGGGCTTCATGTTCAGCTGAAATTCAGGCTTTTGTTTGAAACAGTGTAAAAATCTGCATTCGTTAAAAAAAGGAAAACCAGCGAAGAGTCGCACTTTTCTGTTTTGAATTTTCTGTTTCACGATAGTTGCTTTCTTTGTTTAAGAAAATGATATTTTTATATAAAAATAATAGTTTTAACAGTTTAATAAAAAGAAAAAACACACGAGATAACGATTCGTAGAAATAAAAGAAGCATTACTTTCCCGCGCTTTTCACAAAGGGAAAATCAAGAACAAAAAATGTTACACCAACTTCAATTAGTACATTTAATAAACCTTCAAAATTTGCAATAGCTGCTGAAATTGGTCACCGCCACACCTGATACACGCTCTTGCCCTTTTGCGAACGGAAACAACCGTTGCTCTTAAAGAAATTTCATTCCTTAGTTTCCCTACTGCTTCAGCAAGCCGGTCGCTCAATCCTTGCAAACTTGCTACTTCTGTTGTGTAAACTTCTTGTTTTAAGAATCCCCAAACAAAGAAGTCCACTGGCGTCAGGTCTGGGGATCTAGGGGGGCAAGGGATGGGGTCCATACAACCAATCCATTGGGGATACTGTTCAGTTAGAAATTCCCGAACGGCATTTGAAGAATGTGCAAGGGATCCATCGCGTTGGAAAATGATTTCCGCTCTCTCCTGAACTGGAATAGTATCAAGAAAGTCAGGCAAATGATGTTCAATGAACTCTAAATATGAGCTTCCTACATTATAAGACCTTAAAACGTATACAGACCCATCAAAAGACTTCCGATTACGATTTATGATTGTGAAAAAATCGTCTGAAAATAAAAAGCATTTGTTTAACAAAACAATTAATGATAAAAACTAAACAGAATTATTCATTTGTCATAATATTTTATGTATCGTTTGCTTCTTTCTGATATTTTGTAAATGTGTTTTGAAAATTGCTGGAATTATGATTCGTTTTACAGTAAGTCAGTAGAGAGTGTGTTTTTAGTTTTTGAAAGTTTTCGTTAAAGTTTCTAAAGATAAGTTGCTATATTCTTTTCTCGATTTTTGGGTATGTCTCGATTTTTTAACGAAGAGTATGCTGATATGCATTTCGTGTACGGATTTTGTGATGGTAATGCTCGCAGAGCCGAGAAAGAATACCGGCTCCGTTACCCAAATCGTTCTGCATCTAATAGATGTGTTTGCCTCTATACATCGAAAGCTCAGAGAGACAGGTTCATTTGGTACGTTGTTCGAGAGGGGCCAGGATCACCGTTCTGCCAATGTTGAGGAGTATGTGCTGGACCGAGTAGTGGAAAACCAAAGTGTGAGTTCACGCTCGATTGCTATAGAAGGTGGACTATCACAACGTAAAGTGATGAAAACATTGCACCAAACATTGGCGTCGTTAGCTGAAATTTATTGGGGGGGACCATTCTGACTCTGACATTTTCAAGTTGCATTAAGAAAAATTCGTATATATATATATATATCGATTTACATATTACACAATAAGAAAAAAAATACGTTTTTTCTAGACTGCACATGGGATACGAATATCCGTACTTTTTTTTTTTTTTTTTTTGAAGATCAATTTCGTCCAAGATGTTTTCGTGAACGTATCATAAAGCAACATGATTCAACCGCTTTTGTGTCATAGTCGACCTTAGATACAATTTCAGCTTTCTTAGCGCACTGAAGCTTCTTTCAGCTTTACAAGACGAAGGGCGGCACACCAAGAATAGCCGCACCAAATTTTCAACATTTTGAAACAGTGGACAATTTAATTAACCGTTCTTAATGAATGAAATCATCAAAAACGAAATCCAGCTTTATTGAATCAGCCGCTTTATGGAATCAAAGCTGTTTAGAACAAAATGTGACTCATATAAGCCGCGAAAACTGTATAATTAAATTTTTATAATACATAGTGATAAACCCTGCAGCTCTAACTTCTTGGCACAAGTTGGATTCGAAGGAGTTTAATTTGATGTCTTTTAATTCAAAAATTAAAGTATATAATTCACCGTTATGACATTCACGGTGATATGAAAAACACAACTACAAAAATAAAATAAGACACAAATAATTAAGCTCTCATGATATCATATTTTAATAATGCAACCTTTTAAAGTATTTTCTTAATTTTTTCAGATTTTTCGTAACAAATGCACCAAAATTTTGCTTTTTTGTTGAATCCTCCATACACTCAATGCATATGAAACCAAAAAAAAAAAAACAGCAAAAATCATGCCCATGTAAATACAATAATTTTTGATTTCTCAAAGACAGCAGGGAAAGTGCCCCTCCTGATCCTCTTTAAGTGACAGGCCTGCCTTAAGAGGCACACCCCACAGATTGAAAAGTACTGGCCTACACAGAGAACAAACAGCATTTGGTATAATTGAATTCTGATCAGCGGACGATGGAAAATAGATAGAGAAATGAACTGCTTTTTTCTGACACGTGACAATAAGTTTTAAAATGGTTATTTCAATAAAATTTGATCAGTAAAGCAGGTTTATTAATGGATAATTTTCTGTTAAGCTTTAATAAGTAAAAGGAGTATTTTTTATTCCATTAAAATTTATAAAAGATGAAACATTAAAAAAAAAGAGAGAGAGTTGAACGCATTAGCTCCGATAGGACTCATAATGTCAAAATATTGACTGTAAAGCATACCTGATTAGCAGGCATTCAGGGGCTACTCTATAGGAGGTCACTGTAAACTTTCATAAACTTTCCTTTCCCAGAAAATTTTGTCTGACGAGTCTTCAAATTTCGAGTAGTTTTTTGTGAAATATTGCATTAATAAGATATTCTCATTAGATGTAGTGATGTGGGTAATTAGGAATTTCATCCGGAAAATCGAGAAGTAATTCCATTTGAATAGTATAAAATCGGGGAGCCCCTGCATGTATTACACTAAACAGAATGGTACTTACCTATCACGACCTTTTGACTTTTTGAAGACGGTTCCGTTGATGTTGATGATGATTCAGTAGTTAAAAATTGCCTCAGGTTCATTTGATGTAGAAGGTTTGCTACATTTTCCCGTTTCAAGCCACCTCTACATAGCCGTAATCGAATATGTAAAAAAAAAGTATTTTTACCAAATAGGAGCGCTCTTCAGGTCACCTACTCTCAAGGAGACCAACAGACCACATGAAATTATCTTTATTTTTGTCGGAACGTTTCATAATAGGAAAGCTCCTTTTATTTCTGTCTTTTTTTTTTTTTTCTGGAGATCTTGCGCTTCTTTTTTCGTTGGTCTGTCGGAAGTGACATCACAGTATCCATCGTTATGCTGGCTTACGATTTGCTTTTGAAATTGCACGTTAATTTTTAGACTCCTCCTCTTTTTTTTCTGTAACGTAACGCTTTTTTAGTCAAATTTGAGATGCCGCAAACACATTTGAGAAACCGCGCTTCGGTAAGGTATTTGAAGCCATGTGTTGAATAATGTCAAACACATGACACGTCTCCTTTCCCTTTCTACCCCAAACATAACCTTTGACCAGCTAAGTGGTCTTCTAAATTTTTGTGCATCCTTTGGCCAGGGTGTTGTTGCCAGCTGCAAAAAAAAACCGCCAAAGAGGTCTGATGTCTCATTTTGTTTGGGTAACGTCGGGGTCGCCATAAATTGAAACGAATCGGAGAAACAAACACTGCAAAACTCGAAACAGAAACCTGGAAGCGCCGAGAAACGAGATAAGAAAGAAAGGGGAAGAAACTCAGAACCCCGTCTGACTTCTGTGGACTTAGCACGAGAGTCGTAGGGGGGGGGGAGTTTCAGTATCTCAAAGTTGTCCCGTTGTTTACCCCTATATACTTTCCGACTTTCCATTCACTATAAACATCACCTATTTTGTTTTTTTTTTAGTTAATTTTTTTTTTTCGATGTTCATTTCGTTTTATTTGATATGAATTAAACATGGTAAATTTTGTATTATGCTACTGTTTAAAGTCTTCAAAGCAAAAATATTTTCCCCAAAATAATGAATTTCATTTTGACAATTATCGAAGGGGTCCGATTTTAAGATATTGAGGGGGTCCGGTCCTCAAATATTGGGGGGGTCCGGACCCCTTGGACCCCCCCGGCCGCGACGCCCATGGCACCAAAACAAGTATCACCCGTATCATTTTACTCTAGTACAAGAACTGCGCAATTCAGATTTAGAAAAGCGGGTAACATTTTGCAGATGGCTACTAGCCCGAGACACTGAAGATCACCATTTTCTAAGAAAGATATTGTGGACAGATGAGTCGTTGTTCACTAGAGGGGGCATCATATATTTGCATAACTGGCATCATTATACTGAACATAATCCTTTCTTAACCCAAAACTCATCATTCCAAACTCGATTCAGCATAAATGTTTGGATTGGCGTAATAGGAGATCATTTAATTGGTCCGTATGTGTTTCGAGGTAACCTAAAAGGAAACACAGATTTAGAGTTCATTGAACATCATTTGCCTGACCTTCTTGATGCTATTCCTGTTCAGGAGAGGGCAGAAATCATTTTCCAACACGATGGAGCCCCTGCACATTCTTCAAATGCCGTTCGGGAATTTCTAACTGAACAGTATCCCCAATGGATTGGTCGTATGGGCCCCATCCCTTGGCCCCCTAGATCCCCAGACCTGACGCCAGTGGACTTCTTTGTTTAGGGATTCTTAAAATAAGAAGTTTACAAAACAGAAGTAGCAAGTTTGAAAGAATTGAGCGACCGGCTTGTTGAAGCAGTATGGAAACTAAGGAATGAAATTTCTCTAAGAGCAACGGTTGTTTCCGTTCGCAAAAGGGCAAGAGCGTGTATCAGATGTGGCGGCGACCAATTTCAGCAGCTATTGTAAATTTTGCAGGTTTATTAAATGTACTAATCGATGTTGGTGTAACATTTTTTTGTTATTGGTTTTTCCCTTTGTGAAAAGCACGGGAAAGTAATGCTTCTTTTATTTCTACGAATCGTTATCTCATGTGTTTTTTCTCTAAATTAAATGTTAAAACTATTATTTTTATATAAAAATATCATTTTCTTAAACAAAGAAAGCAACATGCTATCGTGAAACCGAAAATTCAAAACAGAAAAGTGCGACTCTTTGCTGGTTTTCCTTTTTTTAACGAAGAATGCAGATTTTTACACTGTTTCAAACAAAAGCCTGACTTTCAGCTGAACTTGAAGCCCAATATGATTTGTTGTTGTATCATCTGAAAGCCAATAAAATGGGCCAGTTTTTGGTAGATTTGCCCGATTGTAGCTCTTACGGTTGTTTTTGAAAATGTCGATTAAAAACGTTGGCACCATTTTAATTCTGAGTGTGTCCAATGTTTCAAAGCTTGTAGCTCTCGGTAAAATGCGACTATCTTAATGCGAAAGGTATCATTTTGTAGGATTTAGTCTGCTCTTTCCAAATATGTACTTATTTTCTTTGTAGGTCCTACAGGAATTTCAGAAATCAGTCGTTTTCTCAGAATTTTGTTTTTTTCACTCATTTTCCTTAAATTTACCAAAACTCGGTTACGGTTAAGGATTGGACACGATAATGGGTGGTTCTATGCTCCGCTTGGGCTCTTCTATCACCCCCTTTCGTGTGGCAGATTCGATCGAACTCACCCTGTATAATGATTGAACATTCACTGGGACATTAAAATCAGGGAGACCTATCCTTTTTCTTTTCTTTGCTGTAACTGTTCCAATCGAAATCTAATCCTGGATTTGGAGATCGGCAAAAGACACCGCCTGTCCTGATTACATTGCTAATTCGCTTTCAGTGTGGGGGGAGGGGAGGGGAGGGGGAAGTAATCACCCACTCGCTAATGCCCCCGCCTCTTCAGACAATGAAAGGAGTGCATTAGCGGGATTATCTGCTCGGCGGACAAAGAAAACTGCATTAAAACAGAAGCCCCCTGGATGAAGCTTGACCAACTCACTGCAAAATTTCAGCCTTTGTTATTTCGTGTCTCAACTTTCATGAGTATGAGTATTGATTTGTTTTGCAAAAACCCCAATAATACAATGAAGCCTCTCAGAAAGACCACCTCCATAAAGAGACAATCTCTCACTTCGAGGGAAAATTGCCCCCCCCCCCCGGCGTTGAGAAACAATATTTATACATGGGTGTATGCATTTTATTGCAATTGTTTATATGGTACGGGTTTAATATGCCCCCCCCCCCCCCAACAAAACTTTGGAACGATGGATCAAACTAAAATGTAAAGTAATGTAAATACAAGATATATTTTTGAATAATTACCCTACAGTTACTGCCCCACTCCCTCCTCGAGGACCATAATGTTTGAAGTAGAATAATGAAGTTGGCGGTATTCTCAAAATAAATAAATAAATAAATAATAATAAGAATCATAAATAATGAAAAAATATTATAATAATTGTTACTTTTTTTCCCCTTTTTGCCAGCATTATAACGCTGGTGTCTGAATAACATAGTAAAAAGAAGGTTTTTTTTTTAATTATCAGTACTCGATAATTTATAAAATGATACTTGAACTTCGGCGACCTAATGTCTCATAATGATCCTTAGAGGATTAAATGGAATTAAAGCGAGGCTTAACTTCTATATAAACGTTCAGTTAAAAACTTTTCAGTGACATTTTACTGATTAGGCAAAAATTAGACTATTTATAAATGAATTTACATTTTGAATTATATAAAGCTTCGGCACTTTTCAACTAGAAATTAAGCTCCGAATTTGACAATAGAATTTAAACATCAAGCAACATAATCTCATCCGGTTTATCGTATGGAAATTTTTCAATAAAACTTTGAAAAAGTAACATTACGGAAGTGAAGGAAAATAATTTGTGTAGATTCAATTTTGATTCTTTGCTTCATAACTATTTAAAATTTCGTACGGCTTCCAGAGGGGAACTTGTAAAGTTATTTTTTTTTTTCCTCCTTGAAAATTTCGGGAGCATCCATGCCTCACAATCGTTCAAATAAAGTCTGGCAGCGGTCATGTATCGCTAGAAATAGAGGAAAACCGCAGCCAAGTCGTGTCAAAATTCTCTCAATTGCAAAAAATACGAACTTCAAGCATTAATTATTTTGGATGCTTCATTTTTAACGTGAAGGGTCGTAGTGTTGGCTCTAGAACTAAAAAAGGGCCAGACAGGTAGAGTTGACTCTAGAACAAAAAGGCTACAAAGGTAGTGATGACTATAGGACGAAAGGGTCGCTGGAAAAGGACATTTGAAACGGACACTCCTTTCTCTCCCCCAATAGGCCATCTATCTTTACTAATAATAAAGCTGAAAGTCTCTCTGTCCAGATCTCTCACTCTCTCTGTCTGTCAGGATCTCTGTGACGCGCATAACGCCTAGACCGTTCGGCCGATTTTCATGAAATTTGGCACAAAGTTAGTTCGTAGCATGGGGGTGTGCACCTCGAAGCGATTTTTCGAAAATTTGATTTTTTTCTTTTTCTATTCCAATTTTAAGAACATTTTCCCGAGCAAAATTATCATAAGATGGACGAGTAAACTACCAAGTTATCATAACGTGGAAATGTAACATGAGTGAGCCAATTGGCGAGAAATTCACCATACATTATTTGTAAATATACAGGCGAACCAAAAGACCTTTTAATTTTTCTACTACAAGCAAAGCCGTGCGGGTGCCACTAGTACATAAATAAAATAAGATGTTTGTGTGTGTGTGTTTGGCACGCTTCCTGGAAAACAGTATGACCAAGAGACAGATAGAATTTGGTAAACAGGGCAACTCTTCCCGATGGTGTGAACCTCGGGGCTCGATTTTTTTTATGTTTTAATTAGGAATAAAGTTATTCAATGTTTTTGTGAGACACGAATTAATGGTGTCTCACTGTTCCCGCATTGGCATGTATAAACTCAGTTGGCGCCATTTTCAGACCAAAAAAAAAAAAAAAAAAAAAAAATTGCCAACATCATTCTATTACTAAAATAAACATTAAATAATAGGCTAATGCAAGATTAATTACACAAGTTTTTAAAGCTTTTCTATGACAGCTTAGAAACATGGCAATAAAACAAATGCATATCATTTGGTTCGACGAGGACAAATTATGATGATACAGTGCAGAACCTTTTATCCGGGAACCAAAAAACCGGGAAACCAGAAAACCGGCAACTTTTTCCCGATTTTCCCGCCATTTTTTAAAAATAAGCATTTTTGGTAATTGTTGAAAAATTAACCCTTTTATTTTTGAAATACCAAAAAGAATATGAGCGATTTCTTAATAAACACCATATTACTCACGTATAACTCGAAAAAATGTTTGCAAACACCAACTTCAAATGGTTATCCTTTATGCGGATCAAAATTTCCGAAATATTTTCCTGAAAAAAAAGTACATTCGTATGTCTGAAATTTTCGTCTTTTATTTTAAGTGATAGCTAAGGAAATGAATATTGTCGCATTCTAATGCAGTATTTTATTGAATTAAACGCGTTTAGCGTAAGTGACGTCGCGAAAGTGCGGGAAACGCCGAAAATCTGATTCGCGAATTTTCCGGATAGTTGATCGTGAATTTTAGAAATCTATTAAACGCAAGACTATTAAGGCTGCAAGAACTCATAAATCAAATTTATGTTGATATTAACGAATTACAAAAGCATACATTATCAATAACTACCGTAATCGCAAACACAAAACCTTTACAGAAAATTTTAAAAAGAAAAAAACACGATCATGAAAGCGAATTCTTTTTTACACCATAGTAGAAAAATCGCACATTTAGGTTCGAAAACTTATTTTTTGCCCTTCCCTTCATTTTCTTTCGTTTTAAAACATCGAAAAGCGGTGGATTTTTTCTTCTTCCCCAAACAGAATGTGAGGGTCTCAGGTATTATGAATAACTTAAGTTTTTTGGTGTTTAAATTATTCTCTCACCTTTAGTTTTTAATATTTCGATATTTATAAGCATTTCTGAACTGTTTTCTTCTTATTTTAATATGCATAACTATTTATTATAGTAATTTAAGTTTCTCAAACAATCGGCCAATAGCGTTTTTTAGAGATCCAGAAAACTGGAAAATTCAGATATCCGGGATAGCGATGGTCCCGAACTTCCCGGATAATTGGTTCTCTACTGTACTGTTATTTTTCGTTCACCAGATTTCAAATCAACCTCTTTTCCATAATACTATTCATAGTATGTCCACTTGACTTTTAAAAAGTTTTACAAGGCTGGACATAGTCAAGCAGAAAATTAATTGCAGCAGTCTCACTGTTCTCCTTTTCTCATTGTACCCCCTCCTTTCCTAATCCATTCCTATCAGTGGCGCACACAAGGGAGGGGTCCAAGGGGTCTGGACCCCTCCCATAGCTTTTGCATTTTTTTTTTTCGATTAATTCTGATTCTCTGTATTTTCTACGTAAAATATTTCTAAACAAAAATAACAATAATTTCAGTTCTAGTAAGTGAAAAAAGAAACTTCTATTGTTAAAACAGTTTTGTTTAAATGTGCACTTATCCTATTAAAAGAATTGCACAATCAAGAGATCTTTCTTGACTTTGAGAAGGCTAAAAACACACTTAAGGAGTACTGTGTATTATGAACGTTTAATGTGTTCTTGCACTGAGATGAGTTCAAGCATTGTCACCATCACACACAGAGGAAGTTACAAGTAAAGTCGAAAAACGAACTGGAAAACCAGCTTTTATTCTACGATATTTTGTAAGCCTACAGAGGCAGACTGGTGACTGTAAGTGAATACAGTGAAATAATCATATTTTTAGTTTTGTAATTGCTTATTAAAATGAGATTTTTCTTGGTCTTCAGACTTGGTGCTTCTTTGCTTGAATTTGCTTCGCTGTTTTCATTTTAAAATAATGAGAAAAATAAATGCATTAACTGTTTTGCTTTCTGGTAATTTAATTAAGTATTTTTATTAATATTTTATTATTAATTAGTACTAATTATTTATTTAATATTTTTTTTACTGTCTTTTGTTCTCGAGAATCGATAAAAATCAAGTGAATATGTTTGACGGTTTACTGGGGTATTATATGTAAATGGGAGTTTTAACTCTGGACCCTCCCCTTAAAAAATTCATGTGTGCGCCACTGATTCCTATAAAATGTTTTTCCATCAATACATTTTTTTTCATACAGTCCCTTCTAAAACGTATAAATAGTGCTTCACTGTATCTCAAAAACTCCCTACTATTTACCCTTTACCCCCAACCCAGCTGAAATAAAGTTGAGGTTCCTTTGCTTAGTAAAGAAAAAGTGGGGTGCTTCAGAATTTGATCATGTAGCATATTTTAAAGCATTTACTGCCTCATTATTTGTATAGTCCAGGAAAAAAAAAAGCTTACTTCTCTGAAAACCAACCCTCTGCGCGAGCGAACATCCAAGAGTGGGTAAAACAGAAATTCCCTAGTACAAACAAGCTATTCAGAATGTCCTGGCACAACAAGGTCGCCCTACTATCAGCTGTGAACAGCGGTGCGCTGACGAAAGATGGGAGGGGGATTGTTTTTCGGATCGATAAAGGGGGGTCGACGCCCACACACGCGGACGGAAAGAGAACTCTCCCACCCCCGCAGGGAGGTATTTTGGGGTAGGAAGGGGGAGGGGGGCACACAAAAAGCATGTCAAAGAGTAAAACGCAGGGAGTTGTAGGGTGGAATTGCTCAGGGCGAGGTCATTAAAAATCGAAACCTATCCACAAATGATTGTTTTCGTTTCCATATAATGATTATTGCAGTTGGATTTCATCAAAGCTGTTCTTTCTTTTGAATGTTTCCAGCATATGATTTTTAAATAGGCACTCGACTAGACAAGGCTGTAAGCAGTTCTACCCATCGTATTTGGGAATTGAACGACAGTTCACGCAAGTAATGAAATATAAAACTGAATTTGAAAATTTGAAAAAAAAAAAAAAAAAACACACACACACACACACA
Source organism: Uloborus diversus (assembly GCF_026930045.1). NCBI lineage: Eukaryota > Metazoa > Arthropoda > Arachnida > Araneae > Uloboridae > Uloborus > Uloborus diversus. Next base: position 181,775,867 of record NC_072735.1, on the reverse strand, counting down.
CACAAATTGGAAAAATATTATTCATTGTTTTGCAATAAGTAACTTCTGAATGATTTGAGGAAAAAACTTAAGTCTGCATTGTTAACCGAAATAAGTTCCAAAACGTAAAAAAAAAATTCAAGTTTTTTAGTAATAATATTTCGCAATATGTTTTGTCGCATTTTTAAAGTTTACACTCTATCAACGAAATATTTTTTCAACAAAAAACTTGAAATGAGTTTTGTATTTATTTATTTAATAATAAGGTTTCAAAAATATTTAGTGCTAGTCGCTCCAAAAGCGGTGGCGACCTTCGGTAAAGCGTATGCCTATAAAAGATGCAGAAGAAAGTTCTGAGACAGACAGAACATACTATTTGCCCTTGAAGCCTGGAAAACTAATATGCTCCAGCCATGACAATTATTCTTTTATTAGATCAAGTCGCCAAATTGGGTTCCAGGGCATTTGCCCCTCTGTCTTCGTCCCAGAGATCTCTTGAAGCACTCTCACTCTTTTCACTCCAAGGTCCCCCGTACCTACAATTATTTGTGGTTTCACCAGTTGGATGGGAATGTAACCTCTGATATTTTGACCGACAGCAGAAACCAAGTAACCCCTGGTCTAGCACCCCAGAGGTATCGTTTCACTAGCAGGACCTTGTGATTGAATCAGTCTCAGAAATGCATCATTCACTTTCGAATTTCCTACTATCTTTAGAAAATTACGTCATTTACGACAATTCTTTCTTCACTGGGTCAGAAACTCATACTCAAATCTGACAAAATGTTCGGTCAATTTGACGAAAAGTTCAATCGGAGTATTTTTCAGGACGCCGGAAGCCACTTCGTCAAATACGAGAAAATTTCGTCATTTATGACAACTCATTCCTTCTGCGTTGGGTCACAAACTGAAGACTTACCGTCTTTAATCAGGGACGCCCCGATGGCCCCAAAAGTTTTCATATTCGGCAAATTTTATACGACGATTCAGCAAAATTATCATCGTTTGGCGATATTTGACGTTCCATTCGGAAAATGAGATTTTCCGCCACCCAAAAATTTAAGCCTGGTTAAATCTCACGAAATATTTGTTAAGTTGACGAAAAGTTAAAGGGAGGATTTTTCATTTCGGAAAAGTCACTTCGTCAAATATACGACGAAAATTTCGTCATTTCCAGGCATTCGCGGACTCAGTTCCGAAAGTGAGAAGCACACCGATGTACGTGTTCTGGGGTTCCTCACCGAGGGCAGAAAAAGCCAAAGCAGTATGAACAAAGTCTATCGATAAACAGCCTATTAGCGGCGTTCTCGATCCAATCAAATTCCGCTCGTATATCTTTCCAGAGAGTCATCTTATCGCCCATCCACGTGACGAAACTCCTCTCGGCCCCATCGACAACACCGTGAATGTTCGCGATAAAGACGCAAGTGGCGACACATCCGTAATGAATGTATTGGCGGTTAGCGCGCGATAAACCGCGCAACGAGTGATCTATCACCCAAGAGCGGGATGGCGAAGGTCAACGAAGGATATCTGGGAGGAATGCGTAAGTCGATACTCCCCGCTCCCGAAGACCGGGTTCCAGGAACGTGGAAGACAGTTTGTTGAACACAAATTTCGAACTGAACTTCGGTCCCTGAGGATCGTCCAACGGCAATACACAGAAAACAAAAAAAAAAAAAAAAAAAAAAAAAAAAAAACTGCCTGTTTCCTAGACACTCTTCAAGAAACTAGGATTTCATAAACTTTCCCAGTAAGGCTACTGAAAAACCCAGAGATTTTCTAGAAACTTTTTTTTTTTTTTTTTTGGTGTAGATTACAAGGAGTTTACATTCCAACTAGCAAACATATCCAGCGTTGCCTGGGTCACTAATAATATTGAGAAACAATTTATACTTTCCTAAACTTAGTTTTAGCTGTGCCCCGCTGCTTCACCTGCGATAATACGACAACAATGTATTGAAAAACTATTTAAAGTACAGCACGCTAAGATATATATATTGTAACAAATTACACATCCTTATCCACATCGATGTTTCCATTAAATAAAAAAATCGGGGAAAAAGAAAACCTCAATAAGAAATAATTGAAAACCATTGATTGATAAATCAGTTAATTTTTAAATGATTCGGGTAATAAATGCTGAAAATCTAACCGCCCGCAGTCGGGTTCGAACCCGAAACCCTATTCTTGCTGTTCCAGCCACAGCGCTTTACCGACTGAGCTATTAGGGCACAACAGATCGTGCTATTGATGCAAGAAAAAAAAAATCATGATTTTTTTAAAATTTAATTTCAATTTATTGCCGCTCCTCTCCTATTAGTCAAATAGCGTGATGTAGCCTATAGCCTTCCTCAATAAATGGACTATTCAACACAAAAATAATTTTTCAATTTGAACCAGTAGTTCCTGAGATTAGCGCGCTCAAACAAACAAACTCTTCATCTTTATATTATAAGTACAGACATTTAATTTATTGTCTTTTTCAAAGCTTCCTTTTCAGAGGTTTCTAAAGTTTCAGAATAGGTAGTCCGCGACCATCAGTAACCTTACCCACCGCAATGAATGAAGTTTTTTTTTTTTTTTTACTTATTTAATAGCAAGGTTTCAAATTTTTTTAGATGAATTGGCAACAGTTACTTCCTCACGTAACAATTCTAAAAAGCAAAAGGTAAAAAAATTTTGTATATGGGGTCATCCACAAATGATGTCGAGCTTTGAGGGGTGAGGGAGCGTCACGAAATTGGGAACTTGACAAGGTGGAGGAGGAAGGGGCTAGCAAGAAGTTTAACATAGAAAAACAGCATGACATGCGACACAGGAGGGAGGGGATCAGATTTTTTAAAAAATGTGTGACAGCATTTATGAACCTTTGCCCATTGGTTCACTTGTTTGACGTGTGGTTGACTGTTTCACGTGTTGATTGACTGGGTCGTTCATCACTTTTCAGTTAATCCGCCGAAAAGTTGAAGAAGAACAATGAAAGATCTCCCTGTATTTTTCCTGTTTTTTTAAAAACAACAATACATTTAAAAAATGTTTTTATTAATAATTATGTGCATTAGTGTACTAGGATTGGAAATTCAGTTTAAAACCAAGGGTTCTGAGGGGGAGGAGTACCATCCTTCCCTGACAATAACCACTCTGACGCACAAGTACATCGCCCAAAAGGGGATATACTTTTGAGTTTAATTTATGAACACATTTCTCAGTTGACTCTTCTGAAAAGAGCTCAGTCTAAACTGGACAATAAATTCTTTTTTTAAAAAAAGGCAAGCTTCAGAAAATTAGAAATACTATTTATTTATTTATTTATTTTTTGAGGAATTTAATGAAAACATAATAATTAAGAAAAAGTTTTATTTTATTAAGTAAAACTTAAATTAGAGTAAAAAGAATAAATAAATAATAATTTGAATTTTGACATCTGGAATTCAAATTATATTTTTCGCAATCACGAGTGCGTGTATGTAGGCGTGTGTGTTTGTGTGTGGGGGCATGTGTGTTTGTGTGTAGGGGGTATGTGTAGGCATGTGTGTTTGTGTCTGTGTGCTGGCATAAGTGCGTGGGTAGTTGTGTATATGAATGTGTGGGGGGGAGGGTATGTGTATGTGTGTGGGGGGAGGGTATGTGTATGTGTGTAGGCACATGTGTTTGTGTCTGTGTGCAGGCATGAATGTGTGGGTAGTTGTGTGTAGGTGTATGTGTGTGTATCTGTTCTTGTGTGTGTGCAGTTGTGTATGTAGGACATCATGGATGCAACCTGGAGCGCTGCCTGGAGACGGCTTTCGCTATAGGAGCTGCATCGTGAGGAGCCGGTCGACGGTGATGGTGGCAGAGGGTGGCGGTGGGAAAATAAAATGATAGGCCATCAAAACAATCAAGTAAGAACAATAAGCAATCGTGATTGCTCAAAAAAAAAAAAAGAAAAAAGAAAAAAGAAAAGAAATCCAAAATATGTTGTAGAAATATTTGACCATAATATTGTTACGGATTCGGTGCGACTTCCACTTTCTTGAAATGAAGACACAGTTCTTGATAAAAACACAGGAAATTTATTTACACTATGTACAGGAAAGATCGTCAACAACTGCTAAATTATTCATCAGCAATTAAGCAATTATCACACAACACCGTAAACTCAACGTTTACACACGTATTTACTTCCAAATACGAAAACAACACAGCGAAATGCCTCGCTATAAACAGAGCAAAATGCCCTCAGCTCGAAATATCAATCCAAACTGACTGTTTATCCATCGCTAACGGCTTAAATACACCGAAAAGAATTTTCCACAACATTCTACACGTTTCCTTCGGCTTCCCGAAATGCGTAGACCGTTATCAATGAAAAGAAAAATAAAATAGGGGTCGTATATTTTAGCCATATGAAAAAGGGGTTGTATATTCATTACGGGAAACTATTTACAGGTTACGTTCCTACAATAATTACTATTTACAGAATTTGTAACATTGCCCCCTTCCTAAGGACTGCACGTCCCGGGCAGTACAATCCCCAGAAAGGGTGCCAAACTTCTATCACAAGTTCACAATTACACACATTAAATTATAACTAACAGATACAGAAAACACAATAATAACAAGAAATATTACTAAACATTAAAAGCAAAAATTATCTACAACTTTTATGTTATCAACCACGGTTGTTTACGTAATACTCATGAACTATGGCCATAGTATGGGGCTAACCGATCATAATGTACAACCCTAGGTTTTGCATTAGGTGATTTTTGGATCCTCACTACGACGTCATTTAGTCGGTTAACGACTTTGTAGGGTCCATCCCAATGCGACTGCAATTTGGGTGACAGACCTTTCCGTCGGATGGGATTCCATAACCAAACCTTGTCGCCTTCGTTGAATTCATGTCCAGTAGACCTTGTGTCGTATCGGGTCTTCATCTTCTCCGCCGCGATGTTGATTCGCTCTCGTGCGAAGTTATGAACGTCTTCCAACCGGGCCTGGAGATCCTGGATGTACTCCTCAGGCGATGAAGGCGCATCCGGAGGACGACCGAAGACGAGATCACAAGGTAGCCGAAGCTCTCGTCCGAAGAGCATCTGAGATGGGGCAAATCCGGTAGTCTCGTGGACAGCACTGCGGTAGGCCAGCAGGAACAAAGGTAACTTCTTGTCCCAATCCTGTTGATTTCTGGATACCATAAGCGAGAGATTATTTAGGATTGTGCGGTTAAATCTCTCCACCATGCCGTCCGATTGTGGGTGTAGTGGTGTTGTCCTAGTTTTCTCCATTCCGAAAATTTGACATAGGCCCTTAAACACAGCAGAGATGAAATTCCTCCCTTGATCGGAATGAATCTGCAAAGGTGTTCCGTATCTCGAGATCCAATGTTGGACTAGAGTCTCTGCTACGGTAGTAGCCTCTTGATCTGGAATGGGATATGCTTCCGGCCATTTGGTGAAGTAGTCGATGGAAACAAGAATGTATTTGTTCCCATCAGCAGTTCTTGGTAGAGGACCCAGGATGTCGATCCCAATTCGTTCGAAAGGAGCTCCAACGTTGTACAGATGTAGCTTCCCTCTGCTTCTCTTCTTCGGTCCTTTACGAGCAGCACAGGCGTCACAAGAATGGCACCACTTCTCCACGTCATCCTTCGCCTTGCTCCAGAAGAAGCGCTCCCGAACTTTATTGAGAGTTTTCAAGACACCAAAATGTCCTCCAGTCGCACTACTATGTATTTCTTTCAGAACATCTGAAATCCTTGATCGGGGAAGTAGTAACTGCCACCTAGATGTTTTGCCGTCATCAGATTCCCATTTTCGGTACAGCACGCCGTTCCGTAAATGGAGTGAGTTCCATAAAGCCCAGTATCTTTTTGTTGCAGGACTGAAGATGGAAACGTCCTGCCAGCTAGGGCGTCGACTGTCACTTTCCATGAACTCTAAAATTGGTTTTATGTCGGGGTCTTCAAGTTGATCTTTTCGAACTTGGCCATCACTCCATGGATCAGGTTCTGATGATGTTGGAGTCACTGTCACCTGATAGGCGGTAGGGCTAGTCGTTCCATACTGTTTCTCGATTCGGGAACAATAGTGGCAGTTCTCAGGACAGGGTCTCCTTGATAAAGCGTCAGCATTACCGTGAGATAACCCTTTTCGATGCTTGATCTCCATGTCATATTCCTGGAGCCGCTGTATCCATCTGGCTATCTGGCCTTCTGGATTCTTGAAGTTCAAAAGCCAAGTTAACGAGGCATGATCTGTCCGAAGCAGAAATTTTCGGCCGTAGAGGTAATGATGGAAGTGTTCTACAGCTTTCACTATGGCCAGTAACTCCTTTCTGGTGACGCAGTAATTTCGCTCCGACTTTGATAAGCATTTGCTCCAGTAAGCGATGACATGTTCATTTCCGTCAATTTCTTGGGATAAAACAGCTCCAATTCCCTCGTTGCTCGCATCAGTGTCCAGGATGAAGGATTTTTCAGGCTGAGGATAGGCGAGGATAGGCGTTGATGTTAAAGCCTCCTTCAGTCGTAGAAATGCATCTTCGCATTCTTTGGACCATTCAAACTTTTGCTTGCTCTCCGTCAGCTTATGCAAAGGTCGTGCAATGTTGGAAAAACCCTTCACAAACTTCCTGTAGTACGTGCAGAGCCCCAGGAAACTTCGCAACTGATGGATGTTTTCGGGACGACTCCAACTCCTGACCGCAGATACCTTCTCTGGATCGGTTTGCACACCCTCAGAAGAGATGATGTGACCAAGGTAGTTCACTTCCCGGCGGAACAAATTACATTTGGACGGGCTTAACTTCAGATTGGCTTCCTTAAGCTTTTGCAGCACCTTCCTAAGATTTGCCAGATGTTCTTCGAAGCTGCGTCCCACGATGATGATATCGTCTAAGTAGACCAGACAGGATTCGTAAGAAAGTCCTCTTAACACTGTCTCCATAAGACGCTCGAACGTAGCTGGTGCATTGCAGAGGCCGAAGGGCATCACTTTAAACTGCCATAAGCCTTGTCCAGTTGTAAATGCTGTCTTTTCTCGGTCATCAGGATGTATCTCAACCTGCCAGTAGCCGCTCTTCAAGTCCAGGGTCGAAAACCACTTGTGTCCGGAAAGAGTGTCTAAGGTGTCGTCTATCCGTTCGCTTCCGCCACTATCATGAATTGAGTTTTGTAAACCTGCCACGAAGTTTTCCCATCAAATGTGGCAAGTTTAATGGACGGTCGAGCAACCGATGTGGGAGCGCCAATCTGTACAGAGCTGCTTTTCGCGGTCGCCAATCTCCTTTCCACGTCCTTAAAGATCTCTTCTTTTAGTAGATGAAATCTTCTATCTTCATCTTCAAATTTATTTTCTACAGCATTGAATCGGCTTTCAACGGTATTAAATTTTTCTTCAATAGCATCAACTCGATGCTCTATGTCATTAAATTTATTTTCCATCACAGTCTTTACCGAAATAAGGTCGTTTTTAATTTCTTCTTGGTTAGACGTCAAGTCCTTTTTCAGCACCGTTAAATCGCTTTTTAACTGGTCTTGATTTGCCAACATACTTGCAGTCAGATCATTTTTTAATTGTTCTTGATTAGCCGCCATATCATTTTTTAATTGTTCTTGATTAGCCGCCATATCACTCTTCACAGAGGTGATTGCGTCAAGAAGTTGTTTTAATTGTTCATCCATTGCGCGAGTAATCACCATAAAAATAAAGTCCTAATTCAAAAAAAGTCTTTATGAAAAAATGTCCAAAGTCACTTACTCCAAGAAAGTCCAGAAGAAGCCCCACGTTGGGCGCCAAATTGTTACGGATTCGGTGCGACTTCCACTTTCTTGAAATGAAGACACAGTTCTTGATAAAAACACAGGAAATTTATTTACACTATGTACAGGAAAGATCGTCAACAACTGCTAAATTATTCATCAGCAATTAAGCAATTATCACACAACACCGTAAACTCAACGTTTACACACGTATTTACTTCCAAATACGAAAACAACACAGCGAAATGCCTCGCTATAAACAGAGCAAAATGCCCTCAGCTCGAAATATCAATCCAAACTGACTGTTTATCCATCGCTAACGGCTTAAATACACCGAAAAGAATTTTCCACAACATTCTACACGTTTCCTTCGGCTTCCCGAAATGCGTAGACCGTTATCAATGAAAAGAAAAATAAAATAGGGGTCGTATATTTTAGCCATATGAAAAAGGGGTTGTATATTCATTACGGGAAACTATTTACAGGTTACGTTCCTACAATAATTACTATTTACAGAATTTGTAACAATATGCTTAAAAAAAGTATTGCGAAGAAAAAGCGCAAAGAGTTCATGAAGTACTGTAGAGGTCGGACTTCAGGCCTAATTACAGTACAGCTCGGAAAGTGAAGCAGAGCACCCCAAATTGCCAGCCTCGCTGGCAACAAGACCAACACTAGATATAAGTAGTAGGGGAATGTGGGGCAAAGTGAAATGGTTAAGATGACTGATCTTTTTCAAAATGAACAAATCGAAAATTGGTTTTGAAGATTACAGCACATAAAGAAGGAACATTCTATTTTATAATAAAACCTACACCGAAACAATATTTATTATTTTCGGCAGTAAATTTGAGTCTTAAAAAAAAGTGGAAAATTTTCACTTTTTTTTTCATGGGGCAAAGTGAAAAATAAAATATTTTTCTAATAAAATATTTTCTATCGATTATAAAACACGTTTTTGATCAAAAGTATCAGTAAATAAAAGGTTGAATGAATAAAAAAAATAATAATATGAATAAATCAATTAATATATGAAGAAAAATAAATCAGCGAGTAAAAGAAAGAATGAATAAGAAAATAAGTGAATGAATGAGTAAATTGAATAAATAAGTGACTTATTAAATGAAGGAATGTAAATGATTAATTAATGAATGAAAACGTATGTGATTTATATTAAATGATTGAGTGAGTAAATGAAACAAACTATTTCACTTTACCCCGTATGTACTTGACTAACTGTAATTTTTATTAAAAATACAAATAAGCTTAATATTAATTAAATTAATACTGCATTGACTATTTGGAAGTCTCAATTAATATTTAAAATGTTAATAACAATAACTTTATCATTTTATAGTAACAAAAAAAATGTGACTTACAACATAATATTACAATATGAGTATCATTTTTTAAAAATTGCCTGTATCACAAATCTTCGGCGGTATTTTTTTTCCTGACTGGAATAGACTACATATGGTACTATATAGTTAAAATAATACCAGATAGGTGGAGCAAAAAGCAGAGAAAATATTTCATCTTTTCACTTTGCCCCGCTATTTCAATTTGCCCCATGTTCCCGCACATTATACCGCCCCGAAGCCAAGGCTAAGGCCAGAACTACATGTAATGTACCGACAGCCCGGCTATCCCATCCACTACAGTTTCGTCCTTGTTATAGACTCACCAGTCCGGAATAGGGAGTAACTAAGCTGGAGGCAAATGTCATCTCAGTTGAAGACATACTCCCTTAAATATTTGTTTAACAGTGGTTTCACTGCACAATTAGACAGGAAGAAGAAAAGGATAATCAATTAAATGACAATAGAAACCAGCTCTGGCATGAAAATAAGAAACAAATTTACAAATGAAATTAGACATAAATTTACAAATGGACATGCTCGAATAAAATTGAAGATAAGTTCAAGAAAGCTAAACTCCGAAACAGGTTAAATGAACTGATATAAAAAAATAAATTTAAAAAAAGGGAAAGAGTTAATAAGTAGCTAGAACCACGGAGATCAGCGGTTACATGACTTAAGATGGAGATAAGATATGTAGGAGGAAGGATGTATATTTCAGTTTTATATCCATTTAGGGCAATGCAGAACTAGTAAAAGCCAGATGCTTTGTCCGTGCTAAGCACAAAAGTTGTAGTTGAATTTTTTTTTAAACCAAAATGTAGTTAATGAATAGCTTATTTTGAGCTCGGCTGCAAATACCACTTTTGTGCTCAGCACGGCACAGCATTAAGCAATCAGTGGCGCACACAAAAATTTTTCAAAGGGAGGGTCAGTAATCGAAGGGGTCCACCATTCTCATATTGTCCTCGCTGCCAACATGCCGCCATTTTTTCTTTAAATTATTTTATCGATTGTAAGGAACAAAAAACAGTAAAAAAATAAGTTTATTGAAAAATTACTTAATATTAGTAAAAAAAATAATAGAAACAAATACTTAATTAAAATATCAGCAAGCACAATATATGATTTTAGTTTTCTCGTAATTAAAAGTAAAAGCAGGAAAGCAAAATCATTACACATAGCAATTGATGTTCGCATGCATTTATTTCGATTTTGCAGGGGAAAAAAATTGAGATACGATTTTTATTAGTTCCTTTATTAAGTCTGAAATTATTCTTTCCTTTTCTAGTAATTATTTTATGCACTAAGATGATTTTAATAATCAATCAAAAAGAAAAAAAAAACTCAAGGGCGATGGGAGGGGTCCGGAACCCCAGTATTATTTATCAATTTTTAATCAAATCGAGTTGGATACTTTTTCTTTTGGCTTTCCCCTCAAGTAATCTTATAGCTGTTAACAATCATGAATTTGTTTCTTTATTATCTAAAATGATAGCTGATCATAAGATAACTCGATTTGTTGCAAACTTTCATTTTGTCTTATCTCATAACGGACAAAACAGCAATCGCTTTAATATGAGTGAAACATTTCGGGCTGACTTTAGAGTTTTTAATTGGACTAGACATTTTCTGTCCGAGTTGGAAAGACGCATCGTCTATAATGCCAATGAAGGGATGATGCGTAATAGCTGAAACACTAAAATAAGCGTTTTCAGCTCATCTTCTTTACTAATAATAAAACTGAAAGTCTCTCTGTCTGGACCTCTCTCTGTCAGGATCTCTGTGACGCGCATAGCGCCTAGACTGTTCGGCCGATTTTCACGAAATTTGGCACAGAATTAGATTGTAGCATGGGGGTGAGCACCTCGAAGCGATTTTTCGAAGACTGGATTTTGTTCTTTTTCTATTCCAATTTTAAGAACCTTTTCCAGAACAAAATTATCATAAGATGGACGAGTAAGTTACCAAGTTATCATAAGGTGGAACAGTAACATGGGCAAGCCAATTGGCGAGAAATTCATCATACATTATTTGTTAATATACATACGAACCAAAAAACCTTTTAATTTTTCTACTACGGGCAAAGCCGTGCAGGAGCCACTAGTTTAAAATAAATGAAAGCAATTTTGCTGCCCAAAAAAAATGAAAGTCGATTTTTCAAGTTGCACAATTGCAAAAAAAAAAAGTTTCATAAATTTGAACAATGGCAACCCTTGCCTATTGCGTCTGAAAGTGTAAACCAGCACTGTGGCTGGGCCGAATCGGATGTTTTTTTTTGGAAGTTCAAAATTTTATGTTAACATTGCCCCTGTAGTCCCACATGTATCACAAAAATATTTGTTCAAATAAAAAAACATTTTGGTGTACAGCAGGAGGCCTAAAATATGTAATTTTCTTAAAAAATGATTTTTTTTCTATATATTTAAGTTATGTAGTAATATGTTAAGTAATATGTTAAAAATTAAGTTAAATTTTAAGAAGCCGAAAAATATAAACAGCAAAGTCGATAATGAGGTCGTTTCCAAAATTTTAAAAGTATTTTTTTCTGAAAGAGCGTGATTAAAAACATAGGATCTGACCATTTTTAAAAGTATTTGACTAAGTTTAATATTTAAAAAAAATTACTTTAATCGAGCGCTATCATTGTTTACGCTTCTGCCGGATGACATCACAAATGACGAAATGCTATTCAGTGTTGCCATTCATAAAGCATAATATTTAATTTGAATCTTTACTCACGTGTACTGATAACGATAGGGTTGATAGCAAGCGTAGAGCGCAATATTTGATTCGCTTGTTGATTATCATAACGTGAGGAAATGCGGTAAACATATGCGACAAAGTGCATCATTTGTGACGTCATAAAGACCACGCTTTGTTTGAAAAATAGGACATTTTAAAAGAATAATTAAAAAATAACTGTTGGAAAAATGAAAGTATTTTTTGGGTCCATGTTTTATTTATTTATTTATTTATTTATTTATTTATTTTTTTTTTTTTGCTTATTCTATCAATTTCAGTGACAAAAAGTACTACTTTTGACTGAAGGAAACAACCCTATTAGCGTTAAACAGATTTTTTTTTAATCTCTTGCAATATTTAAGTCTCTCGTATAGTATTCAAAATATGGATTTTTCCAATTTAAAGTTTTCATTTTAAATATGTTTTTTTATTACTCATTTGCAAATGTTGATTTGAAAATGTGTTCGCTAAATTTGTGAACTTGATCCTATTTTATTTAAATGTATATGTAATTTTATGAAAGACTAGAGGTACCCGCACGGCTTTGTCCGTGATAGAAAATTAAAAAGGTTTTTTGGTTGCCTGTATATTTACATATAATGTATGGTGAATTTTCTCGCCAATTGGCTCGATTACGGTTTCACGTAATGATAATTTCGTTTTTTTCTCGTCCATCTAATGAGAATTTTGTTCTTAAAATTGGAATAGAAAAAGAACCACATCGAATTTTCGCAAAATCGCTTCGAGGTGCACACCCCCATGCTACAAACTAACTTTGTGCAAAATTTCATGAAAATCGGCCGAACGGTCTAGGCGCTATGCGCGTCACAGACATCCAGACATCCTACAGACATCCAGACATCCTCCGGACAGAGAGACTTTCAGCTTTATTATTAGTAAAGAAGATAAATCGAGAAAATCAATTTTTTGAAGATAATTATAAATTTTAGGCTTCCTGCTGGACATTTAAATATTTTAAATTCGAGTAACTGTTTTTGTGGTACATTTGGGGCTATGGAAGCAACGTTTTATCAACATGAAATTTTGAACTTCCGAAAAATAATTTTTTCGATTCGGTCTAGTACACAGAGCTGGTTTAGACTATCAGGCGCAAGTTGGCACAACTTATCATTTTTGAGTTATGACTTATGCGAGTCCAGCCGCAAACAACAACGTAATAATTAACTTGTTTGTACCTGAATACAGTATTAAAAATTCTTTCTGGGGCGACTAAAAAAGAAATTCATACTGAAATTCAAGTAAAAAAATTTATATGAAAACAATCTCTCTCTCGACTTTGTATTGAAAAGTAAAACAGCGTAGGTCCTTTTTTCGAAAACATCGATCTATATCGAAAATATTTTCGAGACATTCATAGATTTTTTTTACACTTCAGACCGTCTGTCTCATGAAAAATGAAGATTAGGGGAGAATATTATGTTCACTAAAGGTTGCTAAGAAACTCATAAGGAATCTGGGGTTGAAGGGTGTGTAGATTGGTCGTTGTTTCGTTCTGGAGTTCTTAAATTCCCTCTAGTTGATTTCAAATCTTAGTTATAACCAGTAACACTGTAAAATCAGTTTCAAGTTATCCCTTTTGTCTGTTGATTGTCATTCCTAGTCTTTTTAGCTTCAGTAAAAATCATTCAAGTTAAGAAGATTGATTTTTTACTTTTCTCTCGATTACATTGTCAAAACGAAACTCCCCTAATGTTGCGGATTAAGTTAACTGCCGAAGAATGAACATGTATGATGGCGCAAAAATGTAATTTTTGTTAATTTTTTAATTACCAACTTTCATTTAATCCGATGCTCGTATAAATTAGAAATTGGGTTTCATACACAACAATTAGCTTTAATTTTAGTATTTTAGGAGATTTGTACCATAAAATAAGATTGTTTCTATTTATCGAAATTTCTATGTATCGAATTTTTTTCCGGCAATTTGCTACTTCGATATATGGAGGTCCGACTGTATTTTAAGGCCAATGGGCCGATGTTTTCTCCAAGTTAGCATCGGCCGCCAATGCCGATGGATAAATTGTTGAACCATCGGCTGTCGAGTCCTACTAGGATTATCTCAGAAAGGTTACTGACATTTAGCTAAAAACATTCCTCTTTTTTACAAGATGTGTTACTGACAGAAATAGGACATATCGGCCCATTATTTTCCAGGAACGATTCTGAGTTGTTTTTACAGTGTAACATCAGGCGTTGGAAGTAAACTTTTCAGTCATACTGTTGGACGAAAGACCCGTCAACTTTCCAAAGACTAAACCCGGGTTGCGCAGAATTTTTAGTATCCTCTCAAGAAGAATCATATGTGTAAGTTATTTACTTCAAATACGTATAATTAATTGAAACATGAATCGGAATAATAAAAGTTAAACTATCGCTTAATATGCAATTAAAACTTATTTTGATTAAACTTAATTAGCATTGATAACGTTGCTATAGAATTCGATGTCCTGAAGTTTGAATTTTTGCATTAAGCTTTAAAACCATGGAATACATACTTCTGTCCCTTTCCAAGCAGAATTTGTAAGGGAATACACGGGGTTTTTCCAAAAAATAATTAAAAACCTCGAAATAAAGGGATTTTCCCTAAGATTTATCATTTACGTAGGTTTTTAACAAAAATCGGAACAACGGGCGAAACGGTCAAAAGGCAGGAAACAACTGAAAAACTCAGTTCAGTTGGCAGGTATGTGTTTGGCAAAAACAGAACAGACGTCAAAAGTTAGTTTTCAACCCGGTGTATTTTAACAAGCGCCAGCTCACGTGCAGAAACGTGGATCCCCCCCCCCCCCTTCACCCTCAATATCGTTGGAGCTGTCACTACGAGTGGCGCACACAAGGGGAGGGTTCAGGGGGTCCGGACGCCTTCTATGGTCCTTGAGTTTTTTTAATTGACTATAATCCTATGTATGTTGTACGTAAAATAATTCCAAGCAAAGGAACTTTACATTTAATAAATGAAAAAATTAAAACTGTTAATTGCTCTCTTTCTTCCCCTACAAAATCGCACTGTATGTAAACAAATGAATGAGAATGGTGATTTTGCTTCGCTGTTTTTATTTTTAATTTTGAGAAAAGTAAACACATTTATATTTGTGCTTTCTGGTACTTTAATTAAGTATTTGTTATTCATAAATTTATTTTATTAACTAATGCTAAGTAATTATTCAATTTTTTTTTAATGTTTTTTTGTTCTCGACAATCGATGAAATCAAAAGAGTAAGTTTGGATGGCGTGTTGGAGTACGATATGAGAATGGTGGACCTTTGATCCTGACCCCCCCCCCCCCTCCTTTGAGATATTTCTGTGTGCTTCACTGGTCACTATTATATTCAAGTAGAACAATAAATTTAATTTATGAAATTTGTATTCTGGTCTTGCAAAGGACTTCCATTCGGGGGAAAAAAAAAAAAAAAAAAAAATCAGCGCAATCAAATGCATTAACAAGGATTGCAGATGCGTAAGTCGGTGTTACACATCAGCACCCTTTATCAACGCACACATTTGTAAGCTTTTGGGTGCTAAAGCATCCATGAAAATGCTAGCACTCTCATCAGATGCAGGTAACTGCTGATCAAGTACATCTACATTATTTTGATGAGCTCTGATGACAAAACCTCTACACCCCAACCTCCATCTTCATCTTTTTTCTTTTCAAACGTGGAGGCTTTTAAATGCCATCAAGGCCACTGTGACCCTTTAATGCCATAAAGACTTGCACAATCGACATGATGTTGAAGAGGTGGGAAATTTTCTTCAACCTCCTATCCCATGGCAAACTGCTCAACGATCGACCGCAGGACTTTCGGATTCAAAAATTTAACGAACAACGTATCCCGAGCTCAGAGAAGTAATTAAAATGGAGGAAGCAAGTCCAACCATTGGCTTAACAAAAGCTGGCCCAATGACCCCAAGTCACGTGACTCAACAACGACGAATGGTTGGCACGTATTGCGTGAAACAAGCGAAAAGAACCTGATTTCTTCCAATGCTTTGCTTTAAAATCTATCACTTGAGGTATTGGCTTCACGAATGAAAGTCTTCACTCCCTCCATTTTATCTCTTCTCAATGATCACGAGGGTAATAGGTTTAAATGGTCTCGGGCATGGATCCCGCGATCCTCTGATGCCTTAATCCACTAGGCTTCCTTCGGCCTTTCTCTATAAGAAAACTAATGGATTGACAAATTTTGCATTGTCTAAGAGAGGAAAACGCATTAAATATTTCCTGCATTAGGGTTCCTTATTTTAGTCGAGTAGATTTTTTCTTATCATGAACTATTGCTCTAAACATTTCAAGCTTCTCAACAAACATCCTTGATCCAAAGAGCCTTTATGTCCAGCCAGGGGCGTGCGAAGGAGGGGGGTAGGGAGGGACACCAGTTGGTCCGAGCACGAGCCAGATGGGGGCCCAATATTAAAATTAGGCGTGAAATATAGGGGTAAACAATATGGAGGGGGGGGGCGAGCCCCAAAATTTCTGCTCACGCCTCAGTGCCCAGCGACAGCCCCAGGGGGACAGTCAACATCAATGAGAACACAGAGCACTGTCAAAAATGAAACGCTCAATTTTGACGATTCGGCAATCCTCGAGCACTATTTCGTTATTTTCGACGATCCTTTCGTCACCGAATCACGTGATATTTGACGAAACCAGAAATCTCAAATTTTTCACGAAATTATTTCGTCCCGATTTCGTCACATTGCAGTGCATTCTGGGAGTTTTCATTACAATCTTGTACTTGCTCGTTAAATTATCTTACCTCAATTATTCTAAAGGATTCATAAAAAAGGTTAGTATTTATTGAAATTTGTATGTGCAATGTGCCTTCTTTTATGTATTGTTACATTTTTGTTTAGTGTTGTGTTTATAGTTGTATTTAAAACACATTAAAATTGAAAACGAACGGTTCGATTAGGTTTAGAATTCTGTGTGTGTTAACTTTGAGTCATCTCCACGTTAGGCTTAGCTAGCTTGTTTTTTTTATTTGTAAAAGAAAATGTTGGTTCGTTGACATTTGTTTCCAAAAGCATACTTCCTTTATTTCGTTAAAAAAATTACAAACATGACTAAAGAGTTTGTACGAATTTAAACTTACAAAAAAAAAAAAAAAAAAAAAAAAACCTACACCGTAGCTTAACTAACACAGATGATAAATACAGCGCTTTTATAAAAGGCATAGAACTTTGAAGCTTTTAATTTCAACATGGAATATATTACATGGTTATGTGTTTTTATTCTTCTCCATGAATTTTACAAAAATAATTATTAAACGAAGTGTATTTTTTAGTTTAATAGTTCAAATTTGTTTCATTCTGCATTTTTATTTTCTTAAAGAAATACTATATACCAATCCCCCAATATGCTTACCAGCTTACCCCATGTTGTTTATATTATCTCTTTCCCTGCGGCAGATGTTTCTAGCAATAAGTGCTTATGTTTGTTATTTGTGCAGCCTTTTTTTTACTTGCATAAAACATGAAGTAAAGTAAATATGAATTTGATAAAATCATTTTAAGATAGAGAAAATATTAATTTCCATAAAGAACTCTCTCTATCTTTGTGCTTGATATTTCAGCAGAATATTTTCAATATTTTTTCAATTTTTCCGCAAATTAAAATAAATTATTGAAGTGAAGTTTTAATGTTTAACCTGGATTTAAAAAGAAAAGATAGTATAGCATGTTTGAAAATTGTAATAACTATATTAAGCAATTTTTGTTGTTTATTTTCCCACTTCATGCACTAAATTTATAAGTTTTTCTATGTCAATTTGTGTTACATGATTTGTCATAATTATGAATTTTTCCATTATACATAGTTTCTACAGCTAAAATAAATGCAGCATTAATTTTATTGCCATATTTGCCGCCTCAAGATATTGTCAACAAAAAGTGAAAATTCCGGTCTACATTAAATCAGACTAAGAAGCATTTTATAGATGAACTTCCAATAAATCCAAATCTTTTAGTTGGAGTTGTGATTTTGCTGGATATAAAGTAAAATGTCTGAAAATTTAACCAAACTTCAATTGAAAAATTGAAAGGATAAGGAAAATATATGAAAAATTAAAAGGATAATGAAAATATATGATAAGCATGTAACAAGCTTTGCTCATCACACTAGTCC
Source organism: Uloborus diversus (assembly GCF_026930045.1). NCBI lineage: Eukaryota > Metazoa > Arthropoda > Arachnida > Araneae > Uloboridae > Uloborus > Uloborus diversus. Next base: position 181,757,890 of record NC_072735.1, on the reverse strand, counting down.
CTATTTTCATTATATACCTTTGAAAAAAAATCCATTGATATCAGTCAATTAGTTCTCAAGACACAAACAAACAACAAAATGCATTTTGTTATTGGGTTTCCCCCTATCTTTGGCAACTCTTCTCTCTTGGCGTTTTTTTATTTACTGCGTGAAAGTTGCATATTTTAAAAATTAAATATGCTTAGTTAAAAGATGATACTCCCTTCGTCTCCGTCCTAAACTAGTAGAGCTACGTTTGAATATTTGTGTACTAGTGATTGATTCTGATGATTTTATGATTTTATTCGAATATTTCTTAAAGATTTCAAGGTACTATACTATCAATTAACAACTTTACTTGGCCAACATTCCCCCTTAAAATCATTACCAGCTGAGTTAAAAAAATCCAAAGTACACACGCCCTTAAGCTACGCCCCATTTTGTAAGTACTCTACCCCCAGTATAGCAGAAAAATCAGTTTTTTTTTCTACTAAATCCCTATCCATCAGCTAGAAGATAGCTTTATGTAATTACTAGTTAACTTATGAAATGGAGCGTAGCTTCGAGTGTTGGAGCCCTGGGGTTTTGACTCTAATTTGATAGTGGTTTAAGGAGGTAAAGCTCGGTAAGTAAATGTTGTTTATTGATAACATAGCACAATAAAATCTCTGAAAAAAGTGCAAATAAAATCAGAATCACCAGTTTCAGTACTACTTAATTCATAAATACTTTATTGGAACTAATTTGGGTAGGAGGGAATACTTCAGAAAACATTCGTGAAGAAAACGGAACACGAAAATCGAAAAAAAAAAAAAAAAAAAAAAAAAAAAAAAAAAACGGTGTACTTTGGTTATTTGTTAAAATAAAAAATAAATTTAAAAAAAATCACAGATCAACAATTTTCGCACCCTTGATATTTTTATAGCTCAAAAAAATTAAAATTCACGACTTGATGTGCAAAAGAAATTAACTCGTTTAATGGCTAAATAATGCTGATTCTCGATAAATTGAAGAAACTCTAATTCTAGAATATTATTCAGAATTAATTTCAGAAACTAACTGAGAGTCTAGCTGCCTATATAAAAATTTTGTTCATCCGCTGTAAAAATAACTCATTCTTGCAATCTGCTTGAAAAAAAGCTGTCAGCATCGAAATAATCATATATTTTGAAAAATATGAAAATTAAATCAGATGCTTTTCAAAGTCACAAGGGAATCGTAGCTTTTTAACTTAAGAAAAAAAACTCAGATTTTGAAAGAAATCGTGAAAACATGTTTTATTTCAGAAAAAAACTGCTGAATTTAATTGTAAAACTTTCCTCGAAATAAAAAAAAGATCCATGTGCATGAGGGCCTACACCCATGAACTTAAACCTTTACTTATTATGTATATATTCTCTTTTTTAAACTTTTTTAGGATTGATCCAACATCACGGAGATAATCAGAACAAGGACAGGCGAAGACTTTCTCATATTTATAACTATATTCTAAATGTTCGTATATTATACATTGATTTCATGTTACACGTGTTTGGAAATAAAAATAAAAACTTATAGGTAAAAAGCAAAGGTATATTTTTATAATTATTTAACAAACATTACACTAAATTAATTTTACTAAAAGATTTATTTCACATCTGCATTTTTTTAAGATTTATATTTTCAAATACCTTATGCAATTTTGGCCGAGAATTGCTATCAAAGTATGAAGTATGAAATGCATGCAATAATAAAGTTCCTGTATTAAGCATAAATTTGGCCAAATAAACATTCTACATGCAAGCAAAATTAATAAAACAAATAATTGATTGGAAAAAGAAAAAGGTAAGCTTTTTTTTAAGATTATCTAATTTTATTTTCTGTATCTACTTTTAGAACAAATATATACTAACTTAAAGTTGTCCATTTTATTGTACTTTTTCTTTGAAATTTGTGGTATAAGTTGGATAAAAATCTTTTTTTTTTCTGGAATTTTTTCATTCGATGCAATGAAGAAGAAACTTCTCAGCAATTTTCTCCCGAGCATATATCGATCTAACTGTGCATAAAACTGGCACATGATTTATTTTTCCAGAACCCAATAACTGCTAAGGAAGTAGTACTTTTATATTCCCAGTAGGGTAGGGCGATGTAGGAATTTCTACATCGTGATGCATCGCCATCCTTACATCGCGATGTAACGATATAGTTCAAACAGTTTGAAATCTTCTTTCCGCTGTAGGGGCAGCCCTCCCCCCTCCCCTATTAGGGGAGTTTTCCTTACAAAAATCCAGACTTTTGTCAGATCTTTTTCTAATTTGGCACATAGGTTCTTTAATCACATGGGGTAGTACCCCATATGAATACTACCCCATGGGAAACTATCCTATGTGGATTTCCAGCATCAAAGGACATCTGGGCCGAATCTGGAAAAGATCCGACGAAAACTGGATTTTTATAAGGAAAACTCCTATGGGGTTTGCCACAAATAGCGGGATATAACTACACTATGAGAATTCCCAAGCATCAAAAGACAAATGTACCAAATTTGGAACAGATCAGACAAAAACTGGGTTCTTATACGACCCCCCCCCCCCCCACACACACACACACGTGGTTTCCCACTCCATAGCGGGACGAAAACGGGAATTCCCGAGCGTCAAAGGACATCTGTGACAATTTTGGAAAGATCCGACAAAAAATGAATTGTTTTCAAGGAAAACCCCCATCGGGGTTGCCTCCCCCCCCACCCAACATTGACGAAAGCTAACCTCCGTGAATTCCTGAGCATCAAAGAACCTCTATGGCAAATTTAGAAAAGATCGGACAAAAACTTTTTTTTATATAAGGAGAATTCCCAATGCGGGGTTTCTCCCCCCCCCCCCATCATGGAGGGTTGAAAACTGCCATGTGTGAATTCCCAAGCATCAGAGGACCTCTGTTCCAAATTTGGAAAAGATATGATAAAAACTGGTTTTTTTTATAAGAACCCCCCTCCCGTATGAGGGTTGCCCCCCATAGCGGAAAGAAAACCACCCTATGAGAATTCCTGAGCATCAAATAACGAAACTGTGCCAAATTCGGAAAGATCCAACAAAAACTGTATTTTTTGTAGGAAAACTACCATAGGGGTTGCCCCCCCCCCATAGAGGGTCGAAAACTACCCTGCGTGAATCCCCGTGCATCAAAGAACCTATGTGCCAAATTTTGGAAAAATCCGACAAAAATTGAATTTTTTCAAGGACCCCCCCCCCCCTCTCCCCTTATAAAGTGATGAAAACTACCTTGCGTGATTCTTGAGCATCTAAGAACCTCTAGGGCAAATTTAAAAAAGATCGGACAAAAACTTTTTTTTTTAATACGGAGAACCCCCAATGCGGGGTTGTCTGTTTCCCCCCGCCCCCCACATAGAGGGACATAAACGACCTTGTGTGAATTCCCGAGCCTCCAATAACGAACCTCTGTGCCAAATTTGGAAAATATCCGACAAAAATTAGATTTTTTGAAGGAAAACCCCCATTATGGGGGGTTTAATTAGATACCATGGGGAGTTTAATCTGCAATGATTTGTTTTACCTTTTTTAAGAAGTTGTTTGTTTGCATTTTTACATAAATAAAAATTTGCTTGACATATTTTATAGCCTCTTTTTTTTAACAATTACATGTCTTTTTTTGATGGGGGGGGGGGGGGCTGCAGGCCCGTTGTTTCAATTTTTTCCCAAATATGACAAAGAGTCTGTACTCAATAAAACTTTTACAGAAAACCAACTAAAACAACGGCCAGTCAGGTGTAAAAACATGAATGTTCAAAAATCAAGACGGGAGGGGGGGGGGGGGGTAATTGACCCCCTGACCCCGTAAATGACGGGCCTGTGAAAGTGACTATACGCAATAAAGTGGGAAACTACGGTGGTAAGATTCTGAAGTTAGAATTTGATCACACGCACACAAATCTTATAAAATACAGTCGAACCTCGTTATAACGAACTTAAAGGGACCATTAAAATCTATTATTATAAAACGTGGTTCGCTTTATCCAAAAAACAATAAACAATTAGACAAGGATTGCAAAAAAGTTCATTTCGGCAGTTATTTTTTTTTAAGCATGTTCGAATTAACGAGGTTCGACTGTATTCTCAAAAAAAAAAAAAAAAACTAATGTGCTCAAAGAAACAAAAAGGAAATAAATTTTCTTAAAAATTTACGAAACTAACGTCCTCATATATGACGAAATTAATTTGACGAAACTAATGCTCTCAAAACTACGAAAATGATTGTTAATTTGACGAAACTAGAATGAAGAAATATTTCGTTACATTCGACGAAATTCGCATCCTCAAACCACTAACAAAAGCAGTTTCTTCAATTTGACGAAATGTTCGCTCGGAGCATATCCCTGGAAGTGGTTTCGTCAAAAACGAAGAAAATTTCGTCAAATTTGAAAGTCCATTTCTGAGAGTGAGGGAAAGGCTCGAGGAGGTGATATCCTTATTTGTGAAGATCAGAAACGAAAATAATAAATAAATAAAAAAATAAGTAAATAAAATGGGTGAAAAAGTGAAATTATATAATGAAAGTACACACACACACACACAAAAAAGACAGTTCTGATTTAACTTTTGTCAGGTTAAAGGCATACATACTGCACATTAATTTTTAAAAAATGCAACAATAAGAACCATGTACTAACATTCGCATAGAAAAAAACAAACATGGTTGAATTTTACTTCAATTCGGATAAACCGATTAAAAAAAAAACATTAAAATAAATCAAAGTCAATAGTTACCACAAAAATTCCAAACTTCTGTTTTTAAGTCCTTAACTTAAAGGCACTTAAAAATTCTTAGTTCTTTTAATTATACCATTTTTAAAAGATAGTAGATATTAATAACTCTAGAAATGAAACTCTACAACTGAGTCGTAAAAATGATTGAGCAACTACAATAACATGCACGTTAAAAATAGCAGTTTTTGAACAGCGCGGCAACTCAGTATTTAAACTTGGGTATGACAAGTCATCGAAAATTAAATTGCGACTTTTATGAGAAGGATTTCTTTTTTTTATCAACCATAAATATTTCTTTTGTCATCATATTTGAGCAGAATACCGAGAGATTATAAGGGTAAAACAAAGTGATAAAAATTTAAAAACGATTTCGTCCTAGTGATCAATTCGCCTCGAATGCGCTTTTTTCACTCGTGCGAATTTAAGTTCGCATCTGCTTCAGACAATAGCATAAGCTTGAAATAATACTTAAAACATAAATTTTAAGTTTCATTTTCGGTGACCATACTATTATTTTTTCGATATTGCCATAAAATATTGAAGAAATAAATAAATTAAATTCAACACTTCGGAAACATGCTCAGCGGCCGCCATTTCCCATGCGACAATCGTTGGAAAACATTAAAATTGAATGCATGTTTTTGCGTTGTACATAATCACACATGGAAGAACGGACACAGTAACAATTCAGGAATGCTTGGTTGAAATATTACCGCATCTGCGTGTATTCTGACAGAAAAACTAACTTAAAAAGAAACCTCTACATATTGTGACGTAACAGGAACTTCCGCCATATTAGGCAGCCAAGTATGCTGTCGGTATTTTGACGTTTAAATACTTCCATTGATCTCGCATGAAATGAAAGTACAAGAATAAGATGGCCGGAAGTACATAGAATGGGATTTTAATGAGCTTCTAAGTAGAGATGCAAAAATATACTCTTAAAAAATGCAAAAATGGAACGATCTCTGGCTGACGAAAATGGCCGCCATATTGTTTTGATCGCACTACCAGACTTCACGACACCAAAGTAAATAAAATGGACTTTTAACAGCTAGAGAAGCATTGTGAAGCATATAGAATGTTATAATCAACATAGTCAGACTCACAGGTAAGCCACTTACCTCACGGTGACGTCAGAGAACCCAAATTTAAAGCGCCAGATGTCAAATTTGAAGCCAACGACTCCAGATTCTCAATCTTCTTCCAGATAGGCGAACCGCCTATTCTCGCTGTTGGCGTCGGATGTGTTAGCGGGGAGGGCAGCGATTGGTTGTTGGAGATCACGTGCGCAAATGCCCGGATCCCTTTTTGTCCGTCGATTTTCAGCAAATGAAAGAGAACTTTGCGCTCGTAGAACGTCACAGGGGTTTTCGAACAACTTCCTGTGTATAGAGGCCCCGAAATAGGGGGGATTTGTTCTGACGGAGGGGGGTGAGAGGAGGGAGGAAGAGCGACAGAGAGAGAAAGAGAGGGATCGTTTCTTTTTTTCTTTTCATTCTCCCCCTTTCGGCGCAAGCTCAGAAGCTTTTGAGGCTAGGTTTGGATGTATTGTTAAATGAAATTCCAATACTAGTGCTTTTTTGAAAGCGCGGTTTTTCGGAGAAAAGGGAATTTGGCTTTTATGAAAATCAGGTTTCGAATGTGTTGACACAGTTGACTGTTGAATGGAATGTTTTGCGTTTTTAAACTCTATTTAACAAAGTGGAAATAATGATAGAAAATTTAATGTATACGTGGAGGAGTGCTCTGAATAAACAGCCCACACACAAAATCAGATGTGGAATAAAAATGAATCAAAAACGTTGTTACGAATAACATTTTAAGGCAAAATTTTGATGACAAAAGAAGATGACAGTGAAGACTGTAAAACATATGCGTCGAAATTATGGAGATCATATTCATCAGTGAGACGTGGGAGAGAACGAAAAACTAGTTATGGGGGAAAAAAATAAATGAATAAAACAAATAAATAAAAATACATTTAAAAAAAAAAACTTTTACATTCTAGTTCATCTTATTTACGAAACTCTAGTACCTGATTCCATTTCTCATACATACCAGGAAGATCTTCATAACTCTAAACATTCCTAATTTTCTTCGCAAGTTCATGATTGAAGATTTGCAAAATTCCACTGCTTTTAGCAAAATTCCACTGAGATGGGTGTGCCAAATAAGGCCATATACACCAGTAAGCCCCCTCCCCCCCCCCCCCACTTTGTTTTTCCTATGGAAAACAAAAATTCTCTTAGATCGTGATTTTAACTTCAAACAGAAAGCCTGACTGATCATAAAGTTTTCTGAACAAAGATATCAAAATCGAAGAAATCTCAGTGTACCTTAATTTTCCCCTGTGATCTGATAACCCTAGAAAAGTAGACTGTAGCCCAATAAGGCCATGATTTGAATTATTAGGAATCCGGTGGCCTTATTAAGGTACTGAAGGTTCGGTTCGAGGATATGATCGTGTGCTGTATAAGCACATATGCACTGTTAAAAAATGATTTATTTAAAAAATGAAACCATGTACCTACTTATTTTTTTTAAGTAAATTTGATTTTTAAATAAGTAAGCGATTTATTCACTTCTGAACCTCAACTCTATCTCAGATAAAGCATAGACACAAAAAGGCAAATATTACTTTTTTTTATATTGCAATAAATTATAAATTTGTAGAAAAAAAGTAACGTTTAAAATTATAAAGTATTTTATCTACGATTTTGTTTCTCAAAAGCCGTTAATGGACAGTATTCATCTGGACGTCACTACGGGTCAAAACCGGCACTACAGTGCATTGTGCGAACTGTAGCAGACGAAATTCCGGTACTACAGCGTACAATAACACTTGCATTTATGCGGCTTATAGACTCTTCTTTATATTTAAAAATGAGAGTTTTTTTTTAAGTTTTTTACTAAGAAACGTTGTAAAAGAATAATGAACAATTCAATTAATATGAAATACTCTCTTTATTGTCGTATTTTCATGGGTTTAAGCCTCTTTGGTATCTCATCAGAAACATGGTGAAAGCTCGAATTCTCGTTTTACTTTTCCCTTTTCTAGGCATTTTTCATGCAGTCATAGTCTGTATAAGCCTAAGCATGTTTATGATGCGTATGAAGTCCAGTAATCCTTAAATAAAACAAGTTTTTTTAGCACTACTAACACTGCGCTAGTTGGTCAAAATACCCGCAGACAGACAGTTGATGGGACCGTTGCCAAACTGTGAATAAGGTCCATTCCAGTAAAATTGAAGAATTATTTATTTCTTGCGCATGAGGTCAAAAAAATTCAAGAATTTGAACGAACTCCTGGCGGACGGATGCATAAAAAAAATACGTATTCAAAGTCAACTATATGCAGATTCACAGCCAAGCACTTAAAATGACAACTCAAACAGCAAGGAATATGAATGACGTATTAGAAAATTTTAAAAAAGCTAGATCTATTGAAAGAAGTATGACTCACCCACTGAAACGTTCTCTTATGAGCTGCCATGTTCTGTATGTGATTCTTAAATTTGAAAGTGCTGGATTACAACGTGAAGGTTAAAATTAGCTGCCATAGTTGAGGACATTATTTTTCACATCTTGAACTGTTTTATGGGACAACGTTTATATTTCCTGATTCCTGACCGTATGCAATCACATCTTATTTTATAATGCTCAATCTGTAAATCGAACCTTGTGTTTTTATCTATAGAAAATACGATAAAGAATAAAGTAGTTTATCGTGAGTAAATTGTGATGACAAGTTGTGTTTGAATACTATTTTAAAGCACCAACACAACAAATCTATACACTATTTTCACCTTATCCTCTCAGATTTTGATGAAATTTGGTACAGAGGTAGTGTTTACATAGACATAGAAAAATGTAAATTTTGATTGAAAAAGACGAAACCGTTTTGAAGATGCAGCTCTGTAAAAGTACCAGAAATGGGCCAAAACGCGTGAAAGAACCAATTTTCAAAATGACCTAGAATCTTTTCTATTCAAGATAGAGAGCTGGAACAGGTGCTATTTGACAGCCATTTAATGACTTTTCCAATGATATGCAACATGATTAAGTGTGAAAAGAATTTATTTTAGTTAAATTTAAAATCTCTCAAAATGCGCCGTCTCATTTTTTTTTTGAAAAACATTTATGCATTACTGAAATGGCTGTAGAAGTTTCAAGGTGGGCTCAGAATGGCTTCATGTTGAAATATTTGATTGAATATAGCATTGTTGGATCTGAAACACTATCGTCATACAATACAGCATGTTTTAAGTAGAGGAAGACATTTATCCAAGGCATAAAATTAATTTTATTTGATCCGGATACTGTCAAGTAACTGATTAAAAGAGTGTTTCCTTGTTTGGAGTTCTTCTGTATGTTTGTGAAGAAAGAGGGGGGGGGGGGGGGTATTTTATCCATTTTTTTCTGAAGTTTAATGGGTTTTTTTTTTAATTTAATATTTTAACAGTTTTAGAGTTCTTAGTTTGATCCAAATCTTTAGAAATTTTAATATCTTCATTGCTGGCTGAATTCATAATCATTTTTTTTAAAAAGGGACAATTGTTTTTTGGGAATGGATGAATTTTGGTATTTTATTAAATTTTACAGCCTTTCTCTGTCATTCAGTCGGAAACATATCTTAACTTAGTTTTTCTTTTTCCATGTTATCTTCATTTTAAAATAAATTAAACACTGTCCAGTTCAGTAAAGTAAATTCAATTACCCAAATTTTAAAATTTTTACAGCATTAACATCATTTTCAATTTTAGTAAACACTTGAATATCTAGACACAATTTTTAATATTACAAAATACATTAATTTCGGCACATACAATTAAATAGAATTTAAAACTAAACTTTAAATTTCCTTTCCAACATTCCATATAACTGAAACTCAGCATATTCACTATATATCCTCAGTCAGTTTTAATAAAATGTATATGTGATTCAGAGCTAATCAGAACGAATACTGAACTTGAAACAAAGAAGTTTTATTCCTTACAAAATATATCTAGACATGCTCATTTTTTGATAAAGATTTTTCATATACAAAACATGTCTGGATGCGTCCCATTTTGGTCACTCTTGCTTAGTAATGTCTAGTAAAAAAATTAGCAAGACATGGTAACAAAACTTTTAATCTGATTAAACTTTTCATCTTTCTTTTTCAATCTTGTACATGTCCTAATGATTCTTAAGTAGTGAATTTATAGTATTTCTTTAATGCAGCAAATTATCATTCACATGACTAATAACTCAATTTTATTCAATTATACCCCCCTCCCTCACCACTCTTTTGTTGAGTAAGTATCAGTTACACACGCGAAAAATTTATGATATAAAAGAAATTGAAAAAGAAACATATTTCATAGAATGAAATATTTGTCCCAATAATTTTATTATGTTATTTATTTAAAAACCTATTACAAATAAATTTGTGATATTAAGTGATTCTACTTTCAAACTTTTACCCACATCTATCAGTACTATTAAACAGGGTAAAAATAATAATAAATTTTGCAAATGAATTAATAAATAACTTTTACAGAAAATAATAATAATAAAAAAAATAATAATCAACCAACCCCTTTCACAAACACGTAAGAGTCGAAACAAGGAAACACTGTTGTTATCAGTTACTTGACACTACACCCTAAAAGCAACAATTCCAAGAATGACGAGAAGGTACTCAAATTTGAACATATCGCGGAGTTAAAATGGCCAGGGACCGATTTACACACCTGGATGCCCTGGGCACTGCCAAATATGGTGCCCCCCCCACACACACAAAAAAAATATGATGGTAAGTGTTGGATATTATTTTGTTAGAAAGAAAACTTTAAAATATCGATTTTATACGAAAAAATTTAATAATTATGATGTTTTGCAAAAAAATCATTTAATATAAATCTAAAATAAATTTATCGCTTTCATGTTACTTTTTTTTTACAGTCGCAGATGGAAAAACTATGATACAAATGGTAAAGGTAAATCATAATGTGCTTTCTGCACATTAATGATTCTTTAGATATTTTCTCCTTTGTTTTCTTGTTGTAAATTCATCTATAATGTCCTCATAATCAAGTTTTAGGTCAAACTTCTTTCTATTGATAATAGAGCTAATAAATATAATTTACCATCAGAAATGAGAGTACGCAAAGGACACTTAATTCTCTTCAATAACGCAAATGATAGTTCTCCACAACAATTGGCTAATATGCTTTCATTTAAATTTTTTTTGTTCCCCTCAGTTAGAGGCTCCGAACACTGGTCCCTAAAAAAAAAAATTGATGACAGAAATTTGGTGCCCCTTTTCCTCTGTTGTCCCGGGCCCGGGCCCCGAATGCCCTGCCGTAAATCAGTCCTTGAAAATGGCTCCGACTATGTGATACTCAAATTTGAAACAATCAAATACTCTCGGATTTTTTTTACAGTGTATGTCTTCCCCTCTACTAAAAACATACTATATTATGTGATGAGAGTGTTTTAGCTCCAACAATGCTATATTCAACGAAATATTTCAACATGAACCCATTATGAACCCACTTTGAAACATCTACAGCCATTTCAGTAATGTATAAACATTAAAATAAAAAAAAAGAAAGAAAAACATTCAGATGGCGCATTTTGAGAAATTTAAATTTAATTAAAATACATTCTTTTCAGATCCAAACATATTACATATGACTGGAATGTTCAGTAAAAAGGCTGTCAAATGGCACTTGTTCGAGGTCTCTATTTTAATTAGAAACGATTCTAGGTCGTTTTGAAAATAGATTCAATCACGTGTTTTGACCCATTTTTGGTACTTTTATAGTGCTGTATCTTCAAAACGGTTTCGTATTTTTCAAAAAAATTTCACATTTTTCTATGCCTATATAAATACTATGTATGTACCAAATTTCATCAAAATCTGAGAGGGAGAGGTAATATTTTGCCAAGAATTGTTAATTTGACGTGAAATAACCCAAGGGCAAGTTCGATTCAGTATATATAAGACTGTGAATAAAGACGTGAAAATTTTAAAATTGTTTATAATCCATAAGTAAATAGTTGAAAATGTAATAAGTACCTATACTTTCTAGTAAAGTTTCTTTTATTCTAATTTCATTTGTATAAATTTAAAAGCTTATTAGGTTATACCGTTTGGTTATTATTTGTTACTTTACACTTCTATATATTGATATAATCGATGTGTCAGCAAATCATAGCCATTTCATTTTGTATTTTTGAGATATAAGATCTCGTTCTCAAACAGTCTCTGTTTCTTGAGAGATGTTAAGTTTCCGTCAAAAAGGGGGATTAATTGTTACCGTTCCCGGGAAACATTGTTCTCGCTGTAGATGCAAATTTTCGTTGTTCAACCACATTATTTACCAACAAGTCTTCCAAAATAAGAAATTTCAACAAGTACCAAGAAGCTATCTTTTTACAGATGGATAGCAGCAGGGTTCACCGATATATGTATATCAGTCGATATATATCATGATATACATCACGATATATATCCCATATTTATCTTGAAAATATGATATTTTGATATTTTCGATATTTATTTTTTCAACTATGGTATTTTCAATATAAAAAGTATATTAATCATAGTAATATTGTTCATTTATTATTAAAAACCAAAAAGTTATGTACTAAATTTTTTTGATGTATAATACATCATTAATATAACAAAGTAATGCAATATTCCTTTTTCACTTGTATTTTATATTCATAAAATTATTAGTAACGTAACAATTTTAATTCAGATTAAAAATGCCTAATTAAATACTTAACATTGCGCAGAAAAATAGAAAATGTCTCATGACTGTCCCCCCACCGACTAATGCATATTATTTATCTCTGAATCATAACTGTAAAAGTAGCTAACAGAAGAAAAAGCTAATTTTGAGGATGTATTTATTATTTTTAAGAATTTAGTTTGAGCTAATTGAAAATATCGGATATATATCAAAATATCCGATACATATCAAAATATCGGATGTTTTCGATATTTTCGAAAATATTCTGATGTTTTCGAACCCTGGATAGCAGTTTGCATAGATTTGAAATTTAAGAAAAACATTTATTAGCTAATATTTTTCATATACGTAAACTGCAAGTGTCGTTCCCGATAGAAAAATCTGAATGAGCTGAAAGTTGTGCTGACGTTTCGTATTCTAAAGAATATTTCAGTTTAACTTTGTAGTTTTTTTCTATAAGTGATTTATTCATAATTTTGTACATAACTTGTATATATATTTCATTGAATTCTCTTAAAACGTAAGGTGACATTTCCAAAAAATGTACCAACCCATATATTTGTTGCAAACTGATAAGATGATGGTAGAAAATCCCATAATTTCATATTTTATAAATGACTAGTAAAAATACCCGGCGTTGCCTGTGTCAGCAATAATTATGAGAAACAATCGTTACTTGCCCTTGTTTTCTGTTTTAAGCGAAAGAATTTAAAACAAACCTTTTTGACGTGATTAAAAATCGAGCTTCTTCCTTACTCATTAAACTAAAATAGCAATAAGTATAAAGAACAAAATAGTATTCAATTAGAAACGAAAGCGCGACATTTAAGCATATACAAATTTGAAAAATTTCCGAAATATGAAGTTAAACTTTACATGTTTAAAAAGATTTATCTGTTAGTACTTTTTTTTTTTTAATCTAAAACCTTCTCTGTATGGCTATTGATGTACGAACAGTTTAAAAAAAATGTAGGCTCCCGTGTTCCCCTTACGCTTGCTTTAGTTATTTTGGGAAATTTCAATTTTTTTGGGCACTTGGTGCGGTTTAAAATCTTACCAAATTTGCGAGAATCATTTTGGGACACTTTCGATAATGTTCCCCCTCCTTACTAATTTTTATTATAGAAATATTGTTGTCAGATGCTGAGATACTTTTGGTCAAAATAAACACTGTCAAAAATGAAACGCTCAATTTTGACGATTCGGCAATCCTCGAGCACTATTTCGTAATTTTTGACGATCCTTTCGTCACCGAATCACGTGATATTTGACGAAAAGCTCGGTAAGTAAATGTTGTTTATTGATAACATAGCACAATAAAATCTCTGAAAAAAGTGCAAATAAAATCATAATCACCAGTTTCAGTACTACTTAATTCATAAGTACTTTATTGGAACTAATTTGGGTAGGGAGGGGCACTTCAGAAAACATTCGTGAAGAAAACGGAACACGAAAATCGAAAAAAAAACGGTGTATTTTGGCTATCGATTAAAATAAAAAATAAATTTAAAAAAAATCACAGATCAACGATTTTCGCTTCCTTGATTTTTTTATAGCTCAAAAAAATGAAAATTTACGACTTGATGTGCAAAAGAATTAACTCGTTTAATGGCTTAATAATGCTGATTCTCGATTAATTGAAGAAACTCTAATTCTAGAATATTATTCAGAAATTAATTTCAGAAACTAACTGAGAGTCTAGCTGCCTAAATAAAAATTTTGTTCATCCGCTGTAAAAATAACTCATTCTTGCAATCTGCTTGAAAAAAAACTGTCAGCATCGAAATAATAATATATTTTGAAAAATATGAAAATTAAATCAGATGCTTTTCAAAGTCACAAGCGAATCGTAGCTTTTTAACTTAAGAAAAAGAACTGAGATTTTAAAAGTAATCGTGAAAACATGTTTTATTTCAGAAATAAACTGCTGAATTTAATCGTAAAACTTTCCTCGAAATAGAAAAAAGATCCATGTGCATGAGGGCATACACCCATGGACTTAAACCTTTACTTATTATGTATATATTCTCTTTTTAAATTTTTTTTAGGATGGATCCAACATCACGGAGATAATCGGAACAAGGACAGACGAAGACTTTTTCATAATTATTACAATATTCTAAATGTTCGTATATTATACATAGATTTCATGTTACACATGTTTGGAAATAAAAATAAAAACTTAGGGGTAAAAAGCAAAGGTATATATTTATAATTATTTAACAAACATTACACTAAATTAATTTTACCAAAAGATTTATTTCACATCTGCATTTTTTTAAGATTTATATTTTCAAATACCTTTTGCAATTTTGGCAGAGAATTGTTTTCAAAGTATGAAGTATGAAATGCATGCAATAATAAAGTTCCTGTATTAAACATAAATTTTGCCAAATAAACATTCTACATACAAGCAAAATCAATAAAACAAATAATTAATTGAAAAACAAAAAAGGTAAGGTTTTTCTTAAGATTATCTAATTTTATTTTCTGTATCTAATTTTAGAACAAATATGTACTAACTTAAAGTTGTCCATTTTATTGTACTTTTTCTTTGAAATTTGTGGTATAAGTTGGATAAAAATCTTTGTTTTTTTTTTCTGGAATCTTTTCATGCGTTGCAATGAAGAAGAAACTTCTCAGCAATTTTCTCCCGAGCATACATCGATCTAACTGTGCATAAAAGTGGCACATGATTTATTTTTCCAGAACCCAATGTCTGCTGAAGAAGTAGCACTTTTATATTCCCAGTAGGGGCAAGGGCGATATAGGAATTTCTACATCGTGATGCATCGCCATCCTTACATAGCGATGTAGTTCAAACAGTTTGAAATATTCTTTCCGCTTTAGGGGCACACCCCCTCCCCAATTAGGGGTGTTTTCCTTACAGAAATCCAGGCTTTTATCAGATCTTTTTCTAATTTGGCGCATAGGTTCTTTAATCACATGGGGTAGTACCCCATATGAATACTACACCATGGAAAACTATCCTTTGTGAATTTCCAGCATTAAAGGACATCTGGGTCGAATCTGGAAAAGATCCGACGAAAACTGGATTTTTATAAGGAAAACTCCTGTGGGGTTTGCCACACATAGCGGGACGTAAACTACACTATGAGAATTCCCAAACATCAAAAGACAAATGTACCAAATTTGGAACAGATCAGACAAAAATTGAGTTCTTATAAGACCCCTCCCCCACACACACGTGGTTTCCCACTCCATAGCGGGACGCAAACGGGAATTCCCGAGCGTCAAAGGACATCTGTGACAGTTTTGGAAAAGACATGATAAAACTGGTTTTTTGTAAGAAAACTCCTCATTTGGTGGTTGTCCCCCATAGCGGGGCGAAAACTACGCTATGAGAACTCCTGAGCATCAATGAACGAACCTCTATGCCAAATTTTGGGAAGATTCAACAAAAAATGAATTTTTTTCAAGGAAAACACCCATCAGGGTTGCCCCCCCCCCCCCCACCCATACATTGACGAAAGCTAACCTCCGTGAATTCCTGAGCATCAAAGAACCTCTATGGCAAATTTAGAAAAAATCGGACAGAAACTTTTTTTTATATAAGGAGAACCCCCAATGCGGGGTTGCTCCCCCCCCCCCATCATGGAGGGTTGAAAACTACCATGTGTGAATTCCCGAGCATCAGAGGACCTATGTTCCAAATTTAGAAAATATAGGATAAAAACTGGTTCTTTAAAAGACCCCCCCCCCGTATTGGGGTTGCCCCCCATAGCGGAAAGAAAACCACCCTCTGAGAATTCCTGAGCATCAAATAACGAAACTCTGCCAAATTCGGAAAGATCCAACAAAAACTGGATTTTTTGGAGGGAAACTACCCCATAGGGGTTGCCCCCCCCCCCCATAGAAGGCCGAAAACTACCCTGCGTAAATCCCCGTGCATCAAAGAGCCTATGTGTCAAATTTTGGAAAGATCCGACAAAAATTGGATTTTTTCAAGGAACCCCCACCCCCTTTCCTCTTCTCCTTATAATGTGATGAAAACTACCCTGCGTGATTCTTGAGCATGTGAGAACCTCTGTGGCAAATTTAAAAAAGATCGGACAAAAACTTCTTTTTAATACGGAGAACCCCCAATGCGGGGTTGTCTGTCCCCTCCCGCCCTCCACATAGAGGGACATAAACGACCTTGTGTGAATTCCCGATCCTAAAATAACGAACCTCGGTGCCAAATTTGGAAAATATCCGACAAAAATTAGATTTTTTGAAGGAAACCCCCCATTATGGGGGGGTTAATTAGATACGATGGGGAGTTTAATCTGCAATGATTTGTTTTACCTTTTTTAAGAAGTTGTTTGTTTGCATTTTTACATAAATAAAAATTTGCTTGACATATTTTATGTGCCTTTTTTTTAAACAATTACTTGTCTTCTTTTTTTTGGATGGGAAGGGGGGGGGGGGAGTGCAGGCCCGTTGTTTCAATTTTTTCCCAAATATGACAAAGAGTCTGTACTCAATAAAACTTTTACATAAAACCAACTAAAACAACGGCCAGTAATGTGTAAAAACATGAATGTTCAAAAATCAAGACGGGAGGGGGGGGGGTCAATTGACCCCTTGACCCCGTAAATGACGGGCCTGTGAAAGTGACAATACGCAATAAAGTGGGAAACTACGGTGGTAAGATTCTGAAGTTAGAATTTGATCACACGCACACAAATCTTATAAAATACAGTCGAACCTCGTTATAACGAACTTAAAGGGACCATTAAAATCGATTATTATAAAACGTGGTTCGCTTTATCCAAAAAACAATAACCAATAAGACAAGGATTGCAAAAAAGTTCATTTCAGCAGTTATTTGTTTTAAGCGTGTTCGAATTAACGAGGTTCGACTGTATTCTCAAAAAAAAAAAAAAAAAAACTAATGTGCTCAAAAAAAAAAAAAAAAAAAGGAAATAAATTTTCTTGAAAATTTACGAAATTAACGTCCTCATATACGACGAAATTAATTTGACGAAACTAATGCTCTCAAAACTACGAAAATGATTGTTAATTTGACGAAACTAGAATGAAGAAATATTTCGTTACATTTGACGAAATTCGCATCCTCAAACCACTAACAAAAGCAGTTTCTTCAATTTGACGAAATGTTCGCTCGGAGCATATCCCTGGAAGTAGTTTCGTCAAAAACGAAGAAAATTTCGTCAAATTTGAAAGTCCATTTCTGAGAGTGAAATGGCGCTAAACAGTTTCTTCCGAAATGTTTCCAAAATAAGTAGTAAAATTTGGCGATTGTTTGAAATCGTGCAAAAAGAAAAATTAATGGAAGTTTTTGTGTGGTTTATGGATTTGCCTAATTTAGTTGAATTATTTTACAGTATTTTTTTTTTTTTTAAAAGTATCTTTGATTGGCGATGTTTTGTTTATATGGTGAAAGCTGAGAAACATTATTACGTAGTCTTTGGGCTCAAAAACAGCGACAGTGGGAAAAACTGCCAAATGCATCAGCTACTGAAACCTTTCTGAAAAAATTCTGGCGATATTTCTGCTGGTTGGTTGGATATAGTGAGCAAGTGTCCAATCAGCATAAATAATAATAATAAACCATTAATTACATAAGTTCCGTTTAAAAGTAAAATGATCAGCCAAATCCATTTATTTTTAGCCAATCTTGTCGAAAAACGTTACTTTAAGATTTGACTTGGGGAAAAGCCTTAAAAAGTCAGACGAAACGCAAAAACATTCAACAATACAACAATTCTTGGGAGTTGGGATGACACACCAAATAACGACTTGGGTTGATGAAAGCCTTCGAACAGGGAACAAAAAAGCTCATAACTCGTTTTTTATACAACTTAGAAACTTCGAACAGATGCTCTCTTCATAGAAAAAATTGGCGCTTTCGATAGACATATAATGTTAATATGTGCACGTTTTTTTCCACCGCCATATTGGGGCATTTAGGCGAAAATTGTTACTAAAATTTGAATAAAAAATAATAGTTTAAAAAACTAAAAAAAACACGCTTTCGTAGCAAAATTAACTAAAAAGTGAAAAATAATCTTTGAATGATAGTAGTTGACCAATCACTTAGTTTTAATGTAATACAAAAAAGCGTGAGGTGCTGTCTATTAACATTTTTGCTTGTACAACAAATGGAAGAAATTCAAAACAACTAATAAGAAGCCCTTCTAAAGGAATAAGAGGTTTCTTTCAATGCATGATATCCATATTGTCATTCTTTAAAAAAAGTAATGGCCTCTATTGTTAAATTGTGGCTCATTAATTATTTCTATTATTTGATGTTTTTCAATGAAATCCATGTCTACATCAGGAAAAATAAGCAAAATCCCCCATCTCGGATTTTTTAAAAATATTTCATCGCATAATATTTCCCTCAACAGCCACATATTTGCCAATAAATTCTTTCTTGCTTGTTTCCTCTAAGTATAATATTTATACCCAGGCACCTGTGGTTAAACTTTGCTTCATGAGCATATTTTTAGCAGTTTCTATTCCTCTGAATCTTCCTCTGAATGGAAACTTCCTTTTTCCACTATTTTTTATTTTCTTGTTTATTAATTCATTACTTTTTTCACTTTCAACTCTTAGTCTTTCTTAGTTCCTTCTAAAGGAATAAGAAGGGGCTTCTTATCAGTTGTTTTGAATTTCTTCCATTTGTTGTACAAGCAAAAATGTTAATAGACAGCACCCCACGCTTTTTTGTATTACATTAAAATTAAGTGATTGGTCAACTACTATCATCCAAAGATTATTTTTCACTTTTTAGTTAATTTTGCTATGAAAGCGTGTTTTTTTTTAGTTTTTTAAACTATTATTTTATTTTTCTGTTTTTTAGTCTTATATTGGAGAATTATTAGGTGACGAAATTATTTATAAAACGAGTGCGAGGTAATATCTTAAAGTTAAGACAAGGACACCCCGATGGGAAGCTACTGTGAGTCATCGATGTATGTTTGCAGAAATCATATTTATATTACTTTGAAAATTTGAGATGCATTTGAATAAAAGTTTTGTTCAACAATGGTCTGATCAGCAATGAATTTCGAATTGAAGGCTCACCTAAATTTTGGCATGAAATTAGTTAAAAACAATTATATTTGATGTTATAATTACCTTGGAACATTGGAACAAATTTTGTCTGATGCAGAAAAATTAAAGGTTTTTGTAGATATTTTTAAATAATTTTTGCGAGCATTTTTTAATGTATTTTTTTTTAATTTTTCCTTTTTCACATCGTTGGATTTATGCCAAAATGCTGATTAAAATGGGAGGAAACTAACAATTAAAAGAGTTAATTAATTATTTTGATTATAGAATATTGCATTGTCATCGGGTCTGAGGTCACGTGCCAAATTCCAAAAGAATCCGATCGCAGGAAGTGGGCGAAATTTGAGCTGCAAGATTCCGTTACAAGATATATACATACATACAGGTGAAGCTAATAAAAGCGTGTTAAAAAGGGAACTATCAATCGGATTTTTTTCGAACTGGTCTATAAAACTTCCCAGTACCAAACTGAACAAACGGTGAAAGTTTCAGCCAAATCTGCCCGGTAGTTTCTGAGATCTTAGGGAACAAATTTACCAAACTCCATTTTTACATATATAGATTAATTGTGCCATTTTTAATGTATCTCACAATTGTTATCTTAGTTAGATTTTGATTTGCTCTACATTTGTAAATCTCACACTGTTAAAATATGTTTCTTAGTATTGAGACAAAATCGCATTTTCTCAAAAATAAGCGATTTTGTCTGAATTTTAAGAAACCTGTTTTAACAGTGTGAAATGTGTTTTGAATTATTTCTGCCTTATAAACAATGTTACTGGTAAAAACAATGACGACGCAGGTAAGAGGAATTTGAGCAGATTAACAGCGAAATTGTGACGTTTGGCTACAGAAAGTTTGAACGAGCAGAAACTTTCTTCAGCTTTCAGAGTCATCTTTTCGTACTTTAAATGACATTACAAGTTAACTTAGCGGAATTTTTCTAAAAGTAATTTGTTTATGACTTTATACATCACATGTATAAAGTCATAAACAATAGTCATAAACAGTAAATATTTCATTGTTACCATTTGTAACCTAAGTAAGTTGATATTTACAAAAATTATATCAGCCGATACATTTGTTGAAAACTGATTAGATGAAAGCAGAAAATTCTGTAATTTTAAAACCTTGCATTAATATTGATTATTCTATATTGAATGTATTTCACAATGTACAACCTATGTCTTTATTAGGTAAAATTTAATTTGTATTAATATTATAGGAAAATCTTGAATACACATAATATATCATCTTCCAGCTCAAATATAATTTTTCTGCTCATATATTTGAAAAAGAGACTTTTTTGTTGTAATTTGCAATTGCACTTATAAGTTAATACCAATATTTATGTGCCCAAAATTACATCAAATCATTTGTTCAAACTGATAATGAATGTACCAGGGGCGTAGCTAAGGGGGGGGTTTTGGGGACAAAACCCCCCCCGAAAAGTTAGTCTCAAAAAAAAAAAGAAAAAAAGAAGAGAGAAGAGAAAGGAAAAAAAAAAGAAGAAAAGGAAAAAATTCCAAGCGATTACACACACACACATATGTATATATATATATATATATGTATATATATATATGTATATATATGTATATATATATATGTATATATATGTATATATATATATATATATATATATATATATATATATATATATATATATATATATATATATATATATATATATATATATATATGTATATATATATATGTATATATATTAGGGTGCGTCTTATAATGCACTTTTTGAAAAAAATTTGAATTTCTTATGGGGCACCCCTTTAATTGCTTCCTTTTGATGAAAAAACACTCACTTAAAAGTTTCATAGAATTTGAACAAAATTTAGAGGTTGCTACCAGCGATTAAAATTACGTTCATTGTGAAAAAATAGAGTAAAAATATATTCCTCCAATTTTCTATTGCAATACTTAACATCAACATGAAATTGGGTTGGTTAGGGTAGAAACATAACCCAAATACGTATTTCCTATACATACAAAAAAATAATAAGCATTTCATGGTTGCTATGCTGTGTAACAATGTCAAACAAAAATCATGCAAAAGTTCCATTACGCCATTTATATCATTGGTTTACAATTTCACTCTTTTACATTCACAAATATTGTAATTTTTTCCCCTTTGTTTCTAGTAATGTGAAATATACAAGCCTTTTTCTGATTGCTACTCATCATCCAAACTATTTGATAATATCTCTTCCAAAAAACTTGATGAAAAAACCTTAATGGTGAAAAATCTGAATGTTAGTAATGAAATCCTCTATTTTATTTCCTTTGGTTTTAGTTCTACAACATCTGATGTTCAGTGTTTCACTGGAGGAGTTGTTCTTTGAAGTCTCTTTAAGAAAGAGACCAATTTGGAGTTTGTCTCTTCAGAAATGACACGTAGATGTCAAATAAAATTTTTTGAAGCAAGTTTCTTTCTTGTAAGTGAAAATGCTTTTCAACAACAAAAGATCAAATCTAGATAAACTTTATTGCATATTCTTGTTCTTCAGAATCAATCAAAGTACATTCAGTTATAATAGAGGCAAAATAATAATAATAATAATTTCACTACAGTCGATTCAGATTCTTCATGATTTTCTTTCTTTCAAAATTTTTTCTTTTCATGCAAGTTCTGTTGCCATTTTAAAAGAGATTAATTTGTTACCAATTTCGCCTTGTCCTCCTAATTTTCTTTCAGTTAAGTAATTTCTCGCCTGGAAGTGAAATCTTGAGTAAAGTATCGTCAGCAAGAGCAAGGTCAAGCAAATATACATACATACATATATATATATACATACATACATATATATATATATATATATATATATATATATATATATATATATATATATATATATATATATATATATATATAAGAAGTAACCCCCCCCGAAAGTCGGGTCTAGCTACGCCACTGGAATGTACACTGCTAAAACTACAGGTTGCAATCGGCACCTTTCAGGGGTGAAACGCTTGCTCACCAGCGGCACCTAATACGGAGCCGAAATTGCACCTCTAACTAGGGTGAAAAACAGGCACCTTTTAAAAAATAGGCAGCCGGGGTGAAAAGAATGAACCTACGGAGAGAGAAATGGCACCCTTACTGTAGATCCTCCTCCCCCTCCCCCGTATTGTGTGCGTTTTTGAATACAGTTGTGTGTGTGTGTGTTTTTTTTTTTTTAATTTTTTTTAATAGTTTTGTTTTGATTCATGATAGTCTACGTTTTGCACACTTTTCACATTGAATGAATTCAGTACTGGAAATGATTAAAACTTGTAATTACAGCATTTGATCATATTTCAGAGTTTTCAACACAGTTAAGAAGTGCTCATTGCTTTAATTCATCTGATCGTTCTCTACATCAGTGTTTCTCAACCTCTTTTGACCCACGGGTCGGTAAAAGCAAATGAAAAACATTGCGGACCTGTGAAATTTTTATCCTTTTCTTAAAAATAAATAAAATAAATAATAATTATAATAACTCACGGGGCGGTAAAAAAAACTTGTGAAAAAATTCTGCGTACTGATGAGTTTTTTTTACAAAGTAATATTAAAAATGAATAAAACAATAAATATCTATAGACTTTATTTGGTATCAAAGAGTTGTCACAAATATATTTAAAGACGAGTAATTATTTGAATGATCATAGTTAAGTTAATGATCATTTGTGAGAAATAATCGCATCGAAAGTAAAGTGTAGAGGTACTTATGAATTATTTACATGAAGAGACAAAAATATTCTGGGATATTAAAGTTACGGAAAAACAAATTCGTTTCTCAAACGTTCAAAATTTCAATCAAAATAACAATAAAATAAAATGCGCATGAAAATTTTCGACAGTTTAAAAATTTAAAGAAATTCCTAACGCTATCGAAATATTAACCGCTAACAGGAAATGATTCAAACACTTGAACGAAAAAGCAAAAGAAAAAGCTAGACGGAGAGATATTTCTTTTTTATTTTTTGCGCTCGCTGTTGTGTAGTAATCTACGAAGCACAAGAACCATTTTTATTTAGGTTCTCACTTGTTGATTATTGATAATCTTATTGCAGTTATTATTTTGGTGATTAAATGTTGCTTATCGAGTACTCAAGGAAATAATGATATATATATATATATATATATATATATATATATATATATATATATATAGTAGCGTTTTGAACGATGGAAATTTCACTACAGTAACGGTAAACTGAAAATCAACAACTAACGGTACTACGGTATCGTAACGGACTAACGGTAACTGAAAAGCATTAAACGTACTTTTAACTATGTTTGAAATCTACAAAGTGATCAAAAGCTGTACTTACTTGTTATTTTAAAGAATTATCCTAGAAAAGTTGAGATTTAATCCAATAGTGTACTTCATTCATTGTGAAAGACATAGAAGCCATGCATAGATGCAACCTATCATTCGTCCGCTATATTGAAGTGGTTGAATGGTGAATGTATGCCGGAAGCGCATGCGCCAGCAAGTCATTTTGCGATTGCTTGCTATTTTGCCACCCCTGTCTACGATTGTCTGCTGTTTTCGCACCCCTGCTCTACTTCCTGGCTAGTATGGCACCCTTGGGCACCATGCTTTCACCTTAGGGGGAATATATTCACTCGTCTGGAACCTCTGGTTATAACAGTGTAGCACAAAATCTCATAAAATGTAGCAATATGTTTTGATAGAGAGAAATAACGTCAAGTTAAATGTTAAAAAAAAATCTTATTCTATTAATTTGTATTTCTATAATTGAAAAAGTGTTAGCCGTAAAAACATTGCATATTTTTTTCGAATAATACTATTTGAATAAAATTTTCGTTCAAATGTTTCGAAAAATGATTTAGATTGCTGGTTAATATTGAAGTTCACTTTTTATGAACTAAAGGATTTTTCCATAAACCGTATTAATCGATTTCTTTATTGTAAATTATTATTATAATAATAGCAGAAATTTATTAACTTTTTTTACATAGATATTATTAGTATTGTTTTAAAAGTGTTACAAAATCTACTATTTGATTAGATTTTGATTTTGTTAAATGAAAGATTTCGCTAAGCAAAATAGTATAAATCTTTTAACAGTTGTACAGAGTTTCGGTGTTCAGATCATTAAAAAAAAAATTACTGTTTTTACAGATCATTCATAAATTTTTCAATAGGTACATTAAGTTTATGACTAAATTGACATTCCCATAATTTGTATAAATCATTCGTTTGTAGCAAACCTGTTAGTGAGAATAGCAAATATTCCCCTCATTTCAAAATCATGCATTGTTATGTTAATCATGCACACTGTTAAAAATTTTCCGGAAAATTTACGGTAATTGTTACTGGCATCCATGTTGACAGTAACTATTACCGTAAAAATCAAATGTTACTGTAAAATTTTACGGTTTCCTCGGTAGGCCACAGCAACCAGTTGGCGCTGGGATCGCTTATTTCTCCGGTATAAATTACCGCAAAAATCAGCGATGCGTCGGCGATGCAATTTTACAGTAACAATTACCAGAAAATCGTCCTGAATTTTTAACAGTGCACATTACCTTATTTTTTATTATTTTATTTTTTAATGAAATACTCATTGTTAAAACAGGTTTTTTAGAATTGAGACAAAATCCCTTATTTTTGAGAACAGCACTTACTCAAAATGGTTTCGAAACATTTTTTTCGCTCTACTAACGAATGGTACAACATGTGCTTATTTTTTAGACAGTCGTATTCTCAAAACAATTCGACACGTTCTCATTTTTAGAACAGCCCTATTCTCAGAAATGATACCGTCTGAGTAGAACGGTATTTCAAAAATGAGAACATAGTGGATCGTTTTTGAGAAGAGGGTATATTTCAAAAGTAAGAACTCTTACTTTTCAATTTTAAGTAAAATTGTCTCGGAGCCATTTTGAGTAAGTGATGTTCTCAAAAAAAAAAAAAAAATTAATTTGAATTTTGACATCTTGAATTCAAATTATGTTTTTCGCAATCACGAGTGTGTGTATGTAGGCGTGTGTGTTTGTGTGTACGGGTTATGTGTATGTGTGTGTATAAATGCGTGTGGGGGGTATGTGTATGTGTGTGTAGGCATATGTGTTTGTGTCTGTGTGCATGCATGAATGCGTGGGTAGTTGTGTATGTGTGTGTGTATGTGTGGGTGTCTGTATGTATGCGTGTGTGTAAGTGTTTGTATGTGTGTATGTGTGTATGTGTTTGTGTGTGTGTGTATGTGTATGTGCGCGTGTGTGTGTGTGTAGTTGTGTGTGTATGCGCGTGTGTGTAGGACATGGATGCAACCTGGAGACGGCTTTCGCTATAAGAGCAGTATCGTGAGAAGCCAGCCGGTCCACGGTGATGGTGCGGAGGGTGGCGGTGGGAAAAATCAGCGTAACGCCAAAAACAGTCAAATGAGAACAATAAGCAATCGTGATTGCTCAAAAAAAAAATTTAGTCTCTATTTTAAGAAACCTGTTTTAACAGTGTTCAATGGCCTCATTTTCTTCATCTCCAGAACTTAATTTCGCAAAAATCTAAATTGCGATTATTACCAATAGACAATAGCATATATGTTTTCGTTATTGCTTAGAAAGTGAAAACATTTTCAACTGCAGTTAATGGTTCAATAATTCATAGTTGAAAAAATCTTTAAAATTAACGCATTGGGCCCCACAATTTTTTTTTCTTTCACTGCGTTGCAAAACTAAAAAGATTTTCCCCGAATATTTCGTTGCAGCGGATTTTTTTTCATCATTTCGTTAAAATGAGATTTTTTCCAACGTAATCCTAGCGACAATTAAAACGGGGACGTTACAGATTCGTTATAACGGATCTTTCATTGTATTGTTATTCGCTGGGATGAACTTTAACTATAATATAGTTTGTGATTGTATGTTGTATTGGGTTAACTTTTAGAAAAACAAAGTATTCAAATCTACAGCATGGAAATTCGAAAAGAAGAAGAAAAAAAAAAGCAAAATCGGAGCGCAATAATTAGTATAGCAAAATTTGAATCTGCCAAAAAAAAAAAATGTCTTTTGTTGTTATTATTTTGTTTAATTTAAATATATATTGTAGAATGCACTCTTTAAATTGTGACAAAAAAAAAAAAAAAAGTAATGTGAATTTTCAAATAAAGTCTCGCCGAAATTCTACACAAAGAATAATTTAACTTTGTACTAAATCGTGTTCGAATCAGTCAATATAGGCTGTGAAAGTTGTAGCGCAGCGGTCAAGACAGACAAACTGACATACAAACATTTAGATTTACAGCTAGCTAGACGTTAGATTATTAAGAAGAGGGGAGGGGGAGGGTGTCTTTTTTTAAATGTCAAAAGTTGAATAACCTCGAGTTCTTCGCGCACAGAAACTTGCAGACAAAGAAAAAATCATTAGCGTAACCGATTAAATTTCTTTTCAACTCTTCCGTACAGTTCAGAAGCTCTAAAGTTAACCGATTAAAGCGAAAGATATTCGACTGGGAAATCCGCTCAATCAGTTCAAAAGATTCAAAAAACATTTTTTTTTTCTCTCTCTCTTGATCAATAATTTAACAGCGAGTAATGAGCCACGGAGTTTCTGGAGGTGGAAAAGAAAAATGGGTGAACGAACTCTGACTGTCTCAGACACAGAATTCAATCCTCTTTTTGTTCTCAAAGTTTAGAATCTCTCTCCGATTCCAGACGGGAGTCGGAAAAGTTCGTTTCCGCTTGTTTGGATACGTTGCGAAATCAACTCGTCTGCCTTTTCGCGTGCGATAATGTGCCAAGAGAGAACAGAAGTAAATAAATAAATTAATTTGAATTTTGACTTCCTAAATTTCACATTATGTTTTTCGCAATCACGAGTGTGGGTGTGTTATGTAGGCGTGTGTGTCTGTGTGCAGGCATGAGTATGAAGGTATGTTTGTGTATGTATAGGTATGTGTATGTACGCGTGTGTGTTTGTGTCTGTGTGCAGGCATGAGTGTGTGGGTATGTGTGTGTTTGTGTCTGTGTGCAGGCATGTGTGTGTGTATAGGTGTGTATGCATGAGTGTGTAGATGTGTATGCATGAGTGTGTAGGTGTGTATGCATGAGTGTGTGTGTAGGTGTGTATGCATGAGTGTGTGTGTGTGTGTAGGTGTGTATGCATGCGTGTGTGTGTGTGTGTGTGTAGGTGTGTATGCATGAGTGTGTGTGTAAGTGTGCATGCATGAGTGTGTGTATGTATGCGTGTGTGTTTGTGTCTCTGTGCATGCATGAGTGTGTGTGTGTGTGTAGGTGTGCATGCATGAGTGTGTGTGTGTGTGTGTGTAGGTGTGCATGCATGAGTGTGTGTGTGTGTGTAGGTGTGCATGCATGAGTGTGTGTGTGTAGGTGTGCATGCATGAGTGTGTGTGTGTATGTGTGCATGCATGCGTGTGTGTGTAGGTGTGTGTATGTGCACGTATGCGTGTGGTATATGGACGCAACCTGGAGACGGTTTTCGCTAAAAGAGCAGCATCGGGAAGGGCCGGGACGACGGGGGGGGGGGGGGGGGGGGTTGGAAGGAGGAATAAAATCATAGGAACATCAAAACCATCAAGTGAGAACAATAAGCAATGTGATTGCTCAATAAGAAACAACAAGCTTAAATCAACAAAAAGTTAATGCGCTGGGTGCTGTTTATGTTTAAAAAGGATTCCGTTATCAATAAACTGGAGTCGTGAATATTTCAAGCTAAAAATGTTTTCTTCAAAAAAAAAAAAGGCGTTTTGTAAATAAGAACAGATAACTATTCTGGAAAAGTTTAAAATGCCAACAATCCTCATATATACAATAGCGAATGATCGAGTAACGTTCCTGACGTCATTCACAATGAAACTCGCTCCACGGCATGATAATTTGATAACATTTTTTGGTAATGTTTGACATGCAAGGAAATGCTTTATTTTGACGAGGCTGAACCAAATCCAGTATCTTTACTGTTTTACTTGTAAGACTGTCATTTTAGGAGAATGAAGAAACGAAACGGTGATCAACAATGAACGCGCTATTTACTGGAGTTTAGGTTTCATCCACTAGATTTAGGGCTAAAATATCAACTATCAAAACATCACCAAACAGGAAATTGCTTCGTTCAAATGTAGAAGCAATTTTTACCCGTCATGCGTTGACAGGCGATTTTCTAATATAGTAATAAAAAGCAAGAAAAAAGAAATAAAAATGCATAACGTTTTACGCTGTAAATGATCTTTATGAAAAGCGTACTGGTGGATATCGGCCATAAAATCTGTGTCTTTATTACCACATCCTAATCACCATTTTTTTTTTTTTTCGGATATGCCTTGCGTTTTATTTTCCGCAGAAAATCACCCATCATAATATGACGGGGGCAAATTTCTTGGCCATTTCCATTCCATTTGTGAAAGCAAGAAACTCAACGAGTAGGGTACTATGGCAATTCGTGATTGCGAGAAACATAAATTGAATTCAAGACGTAAAACTTCAAATTAATGCCAGGGGCTAGATGCTTATGTCCAAAGAGGATTCTGTGAAGTTGAGAGGGTCGGGTATGAACAAAGTCGGGGGACATGGATGCCACCGCCCTGGAGGAGCACCTGCACGCGGAGGCCGGTAGACCTCAAAAGTCACACAGAACGCCAAATTCAATGTAAACAATTCGTGGTTGTTCAGTAACAATAATAATAACACGAAATATTTCTTCCTTAACATTGATTGGTCATTCCTTTGCAAAGAGATTTATTGAGCAATCACGATTGCTTATTGCTTTCATTTGACCGTCCTTGGCGTCTGGTTCCTTTTTCAGCTTGAACCAGCGACACCAGCATCACCGCCCACCGGCCTCCGCAGGCGGTGCGGCGCGGCTGCTCCGGTCCTGAGCTATCCGCTTCTCCTGGTCGGAGGCGTCCATGTCCTACACACATAAGCGCTCATACACATAAACACACGCACACACATACACGCTCATACACACAAGCCTTTACACACATACACACACGCCTACGTGCATACACACAGGTCTACGCACACACACAAGCCTACACATGCACGCACGCCTACATATACACACACGTCTGCACGCACACACACAACTATACACACGTAACCGCCTAGGAGGAGGGGTAGGCTTGGGGGGACAGGAGCTGTTTCTAGAAACAATAGCCCCAGTGGCGTACCAAGACAGATGGGGGCCTGGGGCGCTACTCGAAATGGGGGCCTACCTGGTATTAAAACTGAAGTTTCTCAAACTATGTGTACGTACCATATATTACAGTAATTATTTTAAGTGGTACATTTTTGCATATTTCAGTAGTGTTGGTTTGATTTCGGACACTATTGTAAATACCACAGTAAAACATATGGTTTTAAGTAAAATTTAGTAAATACTATATTTTTAATAAAATTGTGCTTTGTAAGAAAATATCAAAAACGGAAAAAGGTCCTAAAATTATATTGTATCTTAAAAATTTATTGCGTCTGAACATCCAAGTACAGTGAACAGAAACATTTAGGCATTCCAGATTTAATTAATTTTAGGATAAAAATTGGCTTTTACAGAAAAAAAAAAAACCCTTTACTATTCCTTTGAGTAAGACACACCAGGGAACTATTTACCTGATAACATCACCTAATCTCAGAGAAAAATATTTTTAAAACATGCTTACCTAAATAAGGATGAAATATGTTCTTCAGACAAAAAAAACTCTGGTGTGACCCTATACTTGCGTGGCGCGTTTGATTGAAGTGGAGAAAACGCTCCGCGCGGCTTCGCTGGTAGAATTAAAAATATTTAATGTTCGACAGAAATTAAGACAAAAAAAAAAAATTGCGTATGCGTGGGTTTAACTAATCCGATTTCTAAAGCGAAGAGCGTAATTTCCCCCGATTATCGGACAAAGGGCTAGGAACTATTTCTTTTGCTTGGCCGCAGCTCATTTCTCCATAGTCAAGTAAGCTTGCAATCGAGTATAGAATGGATAGGAGGAGGTATTATGCAGTCAAGGTCATAAGTCCCGAAGGATTGACCAATTAAACAGTTTTACGCTGTCGAAAGGGGCATAGCAAAAAGGAAGTCCCCTTTGCTTGAGTCAGAAGGGGTCCGATTTGTTCTTAGAAGTTACACAGTTTCGGGCAGGAGACGAAACTTAAAACCACAGAAGTGCAGCTGGTAAAAGAAAAATTTATCTGACTGATTTTTCCAACGCCACAAAGGATAGACAACTTCTCATTTAGGAATGAATTTTCTTGGTTATATGTTTGAATTTGGTTTCAAAAATAGCGTATGAATTAAGACTAGACCATCGTAGTCTTAATACACAAAACAAAACATAAAACAGATATTTTAGCTGTATACTGTAATGATCAAAAATTATAAACGTGCATCTGTTATGCATTAGTTTTTTTTTATAAATTGTTTGAAAAAAAATGCATAAAACTTTGCTGAAAGCACTTAACAAAATAAAAGCAAATGATTTTTATAGGTTTAGTTAATTTAAAAATTTGGGCCCCCCATTAAATTCGTGGCCCAAGCGCTCATGTGCCTTTGTACCCTAGGACGGGTCACTATGAAAAAAAGTCATATTTAACAAAATTTATGATATATACGCGCAACTCGCATAACTGATTAATATTTCTAATCATGATGTATATGACAGATCTACTGGAAAAAATAAGATACAATTTCGGGGCTTATGTCAAAGCGGGGCCTGTGGGACATAATTTGTCCTCTCTTTGTTTAGGCAAGAGTCACTGAGAAAATATTCATTATACATAAAAAGTCAACTTTTTATTTATCTAAACCATGACATAAGGCACGTCTGGCGAAAAAGAAAACGAATTGAAATTTTGGGGCCTATATCAAAGCGGGGCCTGGGTATCATAAACCCTCCATTGATCCCGAAGAGGTATTGTTTGTATCCCTGAACAAATATTTGGTCTTTAAAAAAATTATGATTTATTAAGCCAACTTGTTTAAGCATTCAATTGAAATTTGGGGGCCTGTGTCAAAGCGGGGCCTGGGGCGGACCGCCCCCTCCGCCCCCCCTTCGGTACGCCACTGAATAGCCCCCAATGAGTAGGGCCCTGTCGCAACTCGTGATTGCGAAAAACATAATTTGAATTCAAAATTTCAGAATTCAAATTATTATTTTTTTCTTATATTCTTATTCTTATTTATAGATTTGGTATAATTTATTAGAATAGCCATCTTCAACAATAACGCAAATATTTTGAAGCCAGTAAATTAATGATGGCATATAACACAAATCACTGTCAAATGAAAATAGTAATAATAATGACGATAGTAAATAATAATAGCAATGATAATGAGAGCAATAATTTACAGGATATTCTTTGATTTCAGCATGTCGAATAACTAATGTTGAAACCTGCCATTTCTCATTCCTGGATCAATCCATGTCAAATCATCCAAACCATGCCACCCACCATCTCCGATTTTGTTCAAATTTGATGTACTTGTTGAATTTTTGATGTTGATTATGAAAAGATAAATTATATTGGGATTTGTGAAGGGATTGAAAAGTTACAATCCTTTTAACATACGCCAAGATGAAATTTCTGCCGCCATTTTCATTAACACAAACACAGGAATAAATGGTTATAACTCATAAACATTAACACAGAGCTTTAAATTTTTAAAATATTGTTCAGTATTATGTAAACTTTAATCTGAACTGGGTTTAACTTGTATAACTTTTTTACATTTTTTTTCTGCGGAGGTTTACTTTATTTTTTTGACTCGAAAACGGAGTAACTTTGACAGAAATTTAACCACAAGACGCCCCCTTCGATTTTAACCAAATTTTATGCACAGGTGCCTCTAAGTATGTTAAAACATCTGATAAAAATCTCGGTGGGCCATTTACAGGCAATCGTTAAAAACACACACATTTTTTCATTGTCAGTCCAAAAAATGAAACCCTTTTCAAAAATAGTGTTTATTAAACTGTGTTTCCCACAAAATGAAAGCCAACACATGTAAACCAAGACACAGCATGAGAATTTAGGTCGACAAAATAAATACAAGCATCAGAATAAGTTGTTAGCAGTAAAGGCATTTACTACTTTGACTTACAGAGCACACCGAAAACATTAAAGTTGAATCCAAAACATCTATAATTATGTTATAAAACATATATAAATAATCTTTTTAATAAATATGCTTCAAATGAATAATAGCGTGTAATATTACTCCATGTATTTGGACTTAACGCAACCGATGTTTTTGAAATTCGATAAGAGTAAGCAATAAACATCGATGAGTGTTGCACAAATTCTGTTTCGTGTGAAGCGTAAGATAATATAAGGCAAATATAATTTTCCTGCTCTATATTTTATTAATTGATCAATATCTTTTCGAATTACTTTATTGCTACAAAATTTAAAAATAGTGATCGCAGATTACATGTAATATAGTATAGAAAGGAGCAGTTCTTTAAAACTTTTTGTTTCTTATGTATAGGCTAGCTTCCAAAATTAGAATTTTCAACTTTTAGAAGCATATTTTATCCTCTCAGCGCACACTAAAACTTTAGACTTATCTACAATTCTATTAAAAACACATGTTTTTATTTAGTAAAAAAAATGAACCTCTTTCAAAAATCATGTTTATTTTCTATGTTTTTCACAAAATGAAAGCCAATACATATAAAAAGCGCCACAACATGAGAGTTTAGGTGTCTTACAAAATAAATCCAAACACAAGTATAAGTACATGAAATACACCGCCAGCTCAATTTCAGCCGAGGACAACAGTTTCGTGCTTATTAGCACTCATCAGCTCGGCATAGGAGAGTGACTGAGCTGGAGGTGGAAAACCTCTTAAGGAAGACAAGAGAGCCAAACAAACTGGTAGCTAATACAGAATTAGCACTGTGACCTAAGCAATGGTTCGATTAGCGGTGTATTTCATGTATTTCTGCCTTAGCCCTGGATATAGGGCGGTAACTTACTGAATACAAGCATAAGTAGTTATGTTTATCGGTCAGCAACATCGGTAAATTTTTTCTTGCAAGTTGTTTGCTTCTTTCAACAGAAGTTTCCTCAAAATGCCACCTCTTCAACTACAACAAAGTTATGTAAACAGGTATCTTTGAGTGCATTTTAACATCTGGAGATAGAATTTTTATGATCGATTCTTGGTATTTTTTTTAATTTAAAATTTTTCATGTTTATTTTTTTATGTGTGTAAAAAAATTTAAACGATAATAAATACCTATGTACAGATATTTCTTTGCATCCAGTTATGTTAAGATCATTCAATAGAAAACATTGATGAGTAAATTGAGTAAAACTTTGATGACTGATTGTTGAGCAGTCAAATTTAAATTATTCTTACTTTGGGCCAGAATATGACAGTTTTTACTTGCTCCTTATACAGATGATATCATTACAATAGCACAGGCCATATAGAATTGGTGATATTGGTTTAAAACTTTGGTGTGCGCTGTGAGGATAAAATATACTTCTAAAAGTGGAAAACTCTAATTTTGGAAACTAACTAGTCTATATATAAGGAACAAACAGATATAAATTACTTCATTTTTTATATAATACATATAATCTGCTTTGCAATGGCTTTTGTGAAACACAATAGATTGGCAAAATTCTGTTAAGTTTATGTACGTTAGTTTGAGAGTTACCTTTAGGCTAAGTATTTAAATATTTTTCTGAAATTTGCAGAATATAATTTACTAATGCATGTGAATTTATCTTGCTAACAAACATCATTCTAACTGCTATGTCAACGTGGAAAGATCATGCTTGATACTGGTCAATTTTTTAAAGTGACTTAAGTTTTGAAGTTTTAAAAAAAATTCAAAGAGGTCTAAATTTAAATTTTGAGTCAGAAAATTACTCTTTTTTACACATCGACGAGAAATTTTACTTTTTTTTTGCCTGACTGCTGAACATGTTTCAATTGACAACTTTTATTTTCGAGGTAGACCGTGTAACGCCGGGCAATGCAGCTAGTCTTATATAATGGTTACCTTCACCGATTCTTATAATTGGAACAAATCTGACCTGGCAGCTCCGTCATGCTGTGATTAGAATCTGTGTACCCTTCACAACGCTGCCAGATTAAATTTTCCCCAATTATAGACCAGTTTTCTCTTTTCAAAAATGCTATTTTTACAATTTCACAAAGAATTTTTGGTAGGTATACTTAGTTATGCGGAAGAAAAGTTCCATTACATTATTTGTGTGTTTGAAATTTGTTTCGACTTTCTGTCTCACATATAATTTCAAATCAATACTTAAATATATTCTTGCCACGAGTATGTATTTTTGGTTTTGATTACATTTTAAAAGCCCTCTTTTTTTTTTTGGAAAAGTTTTAATTAAAAAAAAAAGAAAAAAAAACTGAATCATTATCCTCGATGTTGCATTTGTACTAGCTAAACGTTTTCTTTCCCTCAAAACTCGGGTTTGCAGTTTATTTAACAATTTTTGCGTGTCACATGTGTTATTTAACATTCTCAATTTCTGCACGAAAGTAAACGTATGCCACTTCATAAGAACCTCCTAAAAACAATGCAATTAATAATACAATCCATCATCAAAATACAGTGGAATCCGTTTAATTGGAATTACAATATCATGGGCGAGCAAATGAACATAGGAAAGAGGCGAGAAATTCGTCATCCATTATTTGTAAATATACGGGCGAACCAATTTTCTACTACGAGCAAAGCCATGCGGGTACCACTAGTATTCGATATAGAAGAAAGTTAAAATTGCGATCAAGTTGAGATCTTACCATCGCAACCATATAAAAAGAGTGATAAAATTTTTGTGGATTTAGTTTCAAGCTGACCCTTCAGAAGAATGCGGAAGTCAGTCGAGCGTTTCAATGTCGTGTTTAATTACGCGAAACGTATTTGCATGCTATTTTCATTGAGGAAAGAGTATGCAAAACCATTAGCGACGAAAAAGTTTGCTCATCTATCCCCAAGTGATCACCAATCTATGACGTCACTTAAGTTTACACGGAAATTAACATTGCGTTGCCACAAAAAACGAGTTATGTCTTTTTGGAAAATACCCGGTGGTAAATAAACAGAACCTACAGAACCTATGCAGATATTTCATATGAAATTCCTTGCCGTTCAGTCATCCACATACGGTATACAATTTTTGAGTCGTTATTGGAAATGCATTATGTAGGGAAATGTAGGGCAAGGCGAAATAGTTAAGGTAGCGTAACTTTTTCAAAATGAACAAAATGAAAATTTGTTCTGAAAGTTACGGTACGTAAAGAAAGAACAATGCATTTCATTATAAGACTTGTATTGAAACATTATTATTTTTGGTAGTAAATTTGTGGCTTTAAAAAAAAAAAGGAAAATTTTCTTTATTTTTCATAGGGCAAGTGAAAAAGACATTTTTCTAATGAAAAATTTTGTATTTAATGGTAAAAAAAATTTTTGATCAAATAAATGAAAAACTAAAGTACTGTGTCCCCCTAGTTTCGCCGATACGAAATTTCCTTCCCCTGTTTTTCCAGTTTCAACCATACCTTTTGATATACTTATTTTTTCAGGAAATTTTAAATGTCGGCAAAACAGGGGGTAAACCTAAAATACTGAATGAGTAAATGAATATACAGTGAAACAGTTAAGGAATAAACAAGCAAATTTATTGATAAATATATGAGAATTAATATATGGGTGAATAAAATAGTAAAAGTGATTTAAAAAGTAATTGAATAAGTATAAACTATTTAACTTCGCCCCAACCACTTTACAGTGCATGCACGTGACTAATTGTACGAAACATTTAAAATACAAAAAAGTTTAATATTAATTAAATAAAGACTGCACTGAATAATAGTAGGTCTCAATTAATATTAAAATGGTAAGAATAAAAAAAGTTGGGGGGGGGGAGGTATCATTTTATGGATAGCAAAAATAATTTTGACATGCAACAAAATATTGGAATATGAGTACTAGTTTTTGAAAATTGCTCGTATTATCATATGATTTCATGTTCAGAGATAATTTCTTTCTGACTGAGGGAGTAGCCTACATATGTTACTACATAGTTAAAATGTTACAAGATAAGTGGTGCTACAAACAGTGTAAATATTTCACCATTTCACTTTGCCCCACATTCCCCTATACATATACAGGGTGCAGGATGCGGCATATCAGCATCAGCCATATTTGGAGAGGGCGCTGTGTGCGTTGTGATGGGAATACGGCTATGGAAGTGGTATTGATGGATAGTATTTACGTACCATTTTCAGTAGTAGCAACGGCATGGCGCGGTGAGTATCGTCCTGTGTCGTGGGGGAGTATATTCTGAATGGCGAGTTTT
The DNA here is from genome assembly GCF_026930045.1 of Uloborus diversus. NCBI lineage: Eukaryota > Metazoa > Arthropoda > Arachnida > Araneae > Uloboridae > Uloborus > Uloborus diversus. The sequence continues at coordinate 181,721,033 of NC_072735.1, read as the reverse complement.
GATTACTACTCGGCAAGACTTTTGCATTCAGTTCTGATTTGGCCGACATGATACTTTTCCCAGACAGGAAAAAATCCCTGTTTGACTCACTGAAATAAAAATTAAAAAAAAAAAAAAAAGTCACGGGACCGGTCAACAGAAGTTATTCTTTTATTGAACAACATGATGAGCTAACATAGGGTTGAAGCTGACGATTTTGAATCGATAAATTCAATTTGATTTGTTACGAATAGCTGTTATAGATGGCGTATTCCTCACCTACTATTTAAATAAGTTGTATCATTTGGCTGTGTATCTTGCACTTAGTTGAACGGAGCCGTCAACCCTCACAATACTAGCTAGAACGGGCAATCCGCCTCGTTATCTTCATTCTGTTTTAAGTTTGAATAAAAGTTTTAGTTTTTACATTTGTCTTGTTATTTGGAACTGCCTAAAAATAATTCATAAATCACTTTTCATTCTCTCTTTAATTGCCCGCCAGTTTATTTTTCTCTTTGAGATCTTCAAAGTGGCGCAGCTAAGCGGGAGTCATGAGGATTGCTCATCTCGGGTATCGCCCGTTTGGGGGTTACGCCCGGACACGAGACGCAGAAATGGTAAAATGAAACAACTAGCAACAAGTGGATTTTTCCATACGTTTTTTATTTTACTATTTTTAACAATTGCTTTTCCTTTCATAAATCTATTCCAAGTGCTTTCTGAAGCAAAAATCGCTGTTAATTCGCACTTCAAATAAGTGTTAAAAATCAAGAAATTAAAAAAACACCTTAATGTTTTACGCTTACGGTGTCTGACAACATGTGCTTTGTGCAATAGCTGGCTTGTTTGTTTATGCAATCAAGTTAAGTCAAAATTTTATTCAGTGCAATATTTTTAAATCGATCTCATCAAATTCTAAGACGAATCCCAAAAAACTAAAAAATATTGTTTTCAAAAACCTATTTGATGGTCTGTCTCATTTTTCTTTGTTTATTATGTATTTTTTTTTCATAACGAAATAATGGTTAAAAGGAAACTCCGACTTCGTTATAAAGTGTAACAAGAAAGCCTAATGTGTTTTGAAAAGCATTACAGGCAAACAATGAGGCGTAATCTTTGACTCCGTGGAAACAAAGAAAAGGGGTATTTGCGAGATAAACGAGCGACTTCCATTGTTCCTGCATTCTTTTCGCTACAACTTCCGTGTCATGGCGGCGCGGCGTTTGTGATGTCGCTGGCACATCAGTAAAATGTTTCGACGGAAGCTGGCTTGAAAAACAGAAACAGGGCTAATCAAACATTTTAGACTATTTTTCCAAGGTTAGTACTTTGCCCAAGATGCATATGTAGCATCCCCTCTTAGCAATTCGTACTCAGTTTAACGTCGAAATTTGATAAATTAACTTAAGCTACAGTTTGGCAACATTTTCAGAATTGAGTTATTTATACAGTAAAATGTCGCTGCAACGCTATCCCATACAACGATAATCCCTCTACTACGATAACTTAACGCGGTTTCGGTGAACTCGCATAGAAATCAATGTTATCCTCCTTCCAATATTAAGATATTCTCTACAGCATTAAACTTCTGTAAAACGATTTTTTTTTTAATGTTCAACCCCTCTTTATTACGATGATTTGGTTTTCAAATAATCAAAAATATCCTATTTTATCAACTTTTGCCCTTTTTCCGACAAGAGAAGACTTACTGCTATTTGTGTACTTATTCATTTTCATCAACGAATTATTAGAAATGTTACATACCCCTTTTTGAACTTCAAAGTTTCAGTAAGAACAGCAGACAAATCTTATTAACAAAATGCTCAAGGAATCGAACAAAATGGTGATAATAAACAGGGTTGTAGCTGGATTTCGGATATCCACCTCCCTCTTTTTCTCATGCTCGTTATTATAGTTTAATGTCCTACTGCAAATTCCTATCCTAATCTCGCTCTCTCTCTCTCTTTTTTTTAAATAAGAAAACTTAATTTTTATACATGATTATGATTAGAGAAATATGTTTCTGCCGAATTGGCGAGCAAAATATGGCTGCAAAAAGGGGTAACTCGCACGCCATCTTGAATATTAGGAGCGTTTTTTAAGTTTACGCGACATATCTCAAAAACTATTTACTTATGAGAAAAGTCATTCATTGACAAATTAAAGAGCATCAAATTAAGTTCAAAAAAGTGTCAATATTTAAAATTTAATTTCAAAGTTCTTGACTTTTGAACCAGCGTCCGAGCTGAAAAGAAAACTGATTTTTAGGCCTCTATCGCAGAATCTCAAAAATAAAAGAAGTGTGGAAAAAAAAAGAGCCAGTTTCTCAAAAATACATGAATTTTGAAACGAAATCTATCCGAACTTAATAGAACTGTAATAATAATAAAAACACCTTTTTAAATGTAATTTTATGCTCTTTAATCTCTTAATGACTGAGTTTACTTGCGGCAGCGAAATCAGAAACAAACGGACGTCAAATTTAATATGACGGTCCGAGTTCCCCCTACTAGCGGCCATATTTCGGTATAGGCAATGCGATGTTTTGTGATAAGGACAGGTAAACGATGTGCCTTGGGTTCGTTACATATATTAATAACAATGACAAGTTTTCTCCAAATTTTTACTTGCTGATAATACAACACACGAAAGATTTGCAACACAAAGAGAGGAAATCTCACCCAAAGGCACCGGTGGAATTGAACCCACGATCTACGGCATTAAAAAAAAAAAAAATTAACTTGAATTCTGAAGTTTTGAATTCAAATTATATTTTTCGCAATCACGAGTTGCGACAGGGCCCTACGCATTGGAGGCTATTGTTTCTAGAAACAGTTCCTGTTCCCCCAAGCCTACCCCTCCTCCTGGGTGGTTATGTGTATAGTTGTGTGTTTATGTGCAGGCGTGTGTGTATGTGTAGGCGTGCGTGCATGCATGCGTAGACCTTTGTGTATGCACGCAGGCGTGTATATGTGTGTGTGAGCGCGCGTGTGTGTAGGACATCGACGCCCCCAACCAGGAGAAACGGATTCCAGGAGGCAGTGCTCGGAGCCGCGCCTGCAGAGGCCGGTGGTGCTGGTGTCCCTGGTCCAAGCTGAAAAAGGAACCAAACGCCAAGGACGGTGAAATGAAAGCAATAAGCAATCGTGATTGCTCAAAAAAAGCTTGCTTATTTCTGAAATTCCGGTTAATTACTCACGGAGTGACAACGTCTAATGGATTGCTACTTCTTTTCACGTTTTAAGTTTAAAAAAACATGGTGTGTCGTAAAGACACACGATAAAGTGAAACTTTTGTAACACAGAGAAACATTTCAGTTATTCATCAATCATCTTCTCCGTTCTTAAGAAGAGCAATTATCGTTTTCGTACACATACTAATAATGTCGCACAACAGCAGATGTCCCCGATCGGCAGAGCGCTAAGCTTTGAACCCATCGGACCCCGGATCGAGTCCCGGTCAAGACGTTTCTGGCATATTCACAACAAAACTGTACGTGTGAAGAATGAAGAAAATAGATTATAAACAACACAAGAACGCTAAACATTACCCGAAATGCGTTGGCTATACACACGTGTTTCAAAGGATGCTATATTGATAACCAGCAGCTATACTCAACGCAGTACACGCAACCACGAACAACGAGTGAGAAAGAACGCAAGAAGAGCGAGTGTGCGTCTTTTCGTCACACAAAAAAACAAGTTCGTCACGTCCGTCACGCAAAAGTTTGCCGTTCAGAACTCCAAAGCCTTTCAGTGGCGCAGCAAGGGGAGGGGGGGGGGGTCAACCCCCCCCCCCCCAGAGCCATTGGGTTTAAAATAAATGCAAATTTTAACACAGTAGTTTATGCATATGAAAGGGCTATTTTGATTTTTTTTAAAAAAACCTTCCATAAGGTATTTTTCATCAAAAAAAAAAAAAAAAAAAACTCCAGAAGGTACTTTTCCTCAAAAAAAAAAAATAAATAAATAAATAAATAAAATATATAAATAAAAAAAATAAATAAATAAAAACCTTCAGAAGGTATTTTTCATCAAAAAAAGAGAAAAGAAAAAGAACTCCCCAGAAGGTTTTTTCATCAAAAATTCCCCTCCAGAAGTTATTTTGCGTCAACCCCCCCCCCTTACAGAAGGTATTTTTGATATTAAAAAAAAAAACTGTAGAAGGTATTTATCATTAAAAAAAAAAAAACCTTCCAGAAGGTATTTCTGGATGCGCTAGTGCCTCGCATAAAAAGTTTCACTTCAAAAATGCTTCATGCGATGACCATTAGCTATTTACGAACAATCCGTTTTATCACTTCCTACCTTTCCACCACGAATCATTTACCGCTTTACCCGCAAGTTAAGAAACGGTAGCGAAGGCAATTTCTGATTGCATTGTTTCGTACCTGTAATCATTGTTTACCTCTTTTTAGCGGATCATTAATTGAATGACGGCGTTCCATTATGAGTGCCCAACCTCTGCAGAACAGGGTGTGGCGAGGTAATGAGAGAGTGTGCCACCGTCCTGAAGGGGGGGGGGGCACGCCGAGAGGGGTGGGACAGGTGGGCAAACCGTGTTCTCCGAACAAACGCCCAGGTGTTCCTTTATGAGCTTGATACCCGCAGTTAGTGGTATGTCTTTCGCGTTTGCTGGTTTTCTACTCAAAAGCAAGTATGAATCATAAAACAACTTTAGTTTGAGCATTCTGAAAAAGTTGAATGTATTGTTCATATTCTTCCTAACTCAGTTAGAATAATACTAACGTGTTATTCATGTTCACAGTATCCGGGGGGGGGGGAGATATCGAGCCTAAAGGGGACCTAATACAGTAAACTCCCGATTATCCGCGGAATAGGGTGGCATGGTAGCCGCGGATAACCGAAAACCGCGGATAACCCGAATAATAGTTAAAATACGGTGCTACTGTATACAATAGCTAAAAAATATGAATAACACTTATACATAAATTTGAATTTTTACTAAAAACATTGCTACATTGCATCTACTATCATTGAATGTAAAAAATATACATATGTAAAAGCTAAAAGCGAACAAAAACACAATCATAAGTTTAAAAAACATTTAATGACCGTTAAAAAAATTAGTGAAAAGACCCGCGGATAATCCGAGCCGCGGATAAACCAACCGCCGATAATCGGGAGTTTACTGTATTTTTAAAACTAGGGGTGAAATATTGGTGTAAACTATGTGGAGTCGGACCCGGAAAAAGTCATTTGTGACGGGCCCCAAAATTTATAGGCACGCCACTGATAGTACCATGTTTTAACTAAAACCAATAATTTAAATACCCTACATTTTTTATGTAAGTGTAAATACAATAATATTGCAAATAAAAAGTTCCAGTAGATTGCGGAGAGTAACTTTTACGCAGGGTCTGTTATAATTTACCGTATAGGCCAACTAGGCCATGGCCAAGGAGGACGCTTGCTTTTTAGGAACCTCCAACTGTTTAAAACTGTTTAAGTTCTAGTTTATTGAGACACAGAGAGAAGATTAAGATTTTCTCCTTTTTTAATTCCCTTTTCCACTGCGTATTTGATGTGAGAAAATTTGCGAAAAGTGCTTTGCCTAGGGCCCTGTATATCTTAATGGGGTCGTTTCCAAAATTTTAAAAGTATTTTTTTCTGAAAGAGCATGCTAAAAACATAGGATCTGATCTTTCTTAAATCATTTGTTTAAGTTTAATATTTTTAAAAAAATACTTAAATCGGTGCGCTTTCATTGTTTACGCTTCCGCCGATGACATCACAAATGATGAAATGCCATTCACTGTTGCCATTCACAGAGCAAAATATTTAATTCGTATCTTTGTTCACGAATATTGGCAACGATAGGGTTGATCGCAAGCGTAGATCGCAATTTTAATTCGCTTCTTGATTATCATAACGTGGAAACGCGGTAGGCATATGAGTCAAAGTTGCATTATGTGGGACGTCATCAAGACCACGCCTTGTTTGAAAAATCGGACATTTCAAAACATTAATTAAAAAATAAGTAACTGTTGGGAAAATGAAAGTATTTTCTTGGGTCCATGTTTTTTTTTTTGCTTATTTTATCAATTTCTGTGACTAAAAGGGCTACTTTTGACTGAAGGAAACAACCTCATTGGTGCCTGAGTGGCATTTATTTATTGTAGGGCAAAAGCAGCGAATATATGTGATACTTTTCGTTTCAGTCACTTACAACTATACTATGATAAAGATGAAAAGTAAGGTTATTGAGAGCAAAATGAAATCCAGGGTTCTTAGGACCCTGTCAAAAACAATTTGAATAAATTTTAATTTTCATAAAATAAAGAAACAACTACAAAAAAAAAAAAAAAACTAATTTGAATTCCGAAACTTTGAATTCAAATGATGTTTTTCGTAATCACGAGTTGCGACAAGACTCTTCTGGTTAGAGTTATTGTTTCTAGAAATGGCTCCCCCCCCCCCAAGCATGTCCCTCCTCCTGGGTGCTTACGTGTATATAGTTGTGTGCGCGTGTGTGTGTAGGCTTACGTGTGTGCACGTAGGCATGTGTATGTGTGTAAAGGCGTGCGCGCGTAGGCGACTGTGTATGAGCATGCGTGTGTGGGACATGGACGCCACCGCCCAGCAAAAGTGGATTTCGGGGGACAGTGGTCAGGAGCAGCCGCGCCGCCGCCGGTGGACGGTGGTGCTGCAGCCCTGGTCCAAGCTCAAAAAGGAACCGTAACGCCAAAAACGGTCAAGTGAGAACAATAAGCAATCGTGATTGCTCAAAAAAAAAAAAAATACATCGGCTAACATGTTTTAGAATTTTACGTCTTGAATTCAAATTATGTTTTTCGCAGTCACGAATTGCGATAGGACCCTACTCGTTGGGTTTCCGGTTTATACAAATGGAATGGAAATGGCGAAGAAATTTGCACCCGTCATAATATGACTGGCGATTTTCTAGGACAGGTAATACGAGGCATATCCATCAAAAAAGAAATGGTGATTAGGATGCGGTAATTAAAATAAAATTTTTTATTGCAGATATCCACTAGTACACTTAGCATAAAAATTATTTACAGTGCATAACGTTATGTATTTTTATTTTTTATCAAACTTAGTCTGGACATTTTATATGAAGAAGTCGTCTTGCTCCTTAATTTAATCAAAGTGTTTTTTCCCGAAAAAAAAAACGTAATTTTACACGAACCCCCCTCCCCCCTTTTTTTAAAATGTAAAGTCTGCTTGAGTTAAGTCCTGAAAAAATATGAATAAAATGAAATCGCAGACCATTTGTAGCTATGACGGCGGATGACTGATTTTGCTCTCTAAATAAATATCAACAACATTAGTCATGTGAGAATAAGCAGTTGGGGATGTTCCAAAAAAATAAAATAAATAAATAAATAAATAAAATTAAATTAAAAAAAATAATAAATGAAAAATTTTGTCTACACAGCAAGTACCCTAGGGTGGTTCAAAAAAACTTTTGTTCAGCTAGAGTCCAAGGCACGCCCTATTTTTTTAAGACTTACTAATAGTATTTATACTGTTCAAGTTTTAGCTTCTTATTAAAATTTTAAGAGGGTGCTCAATGACCCCTCAATTTAACATTAGCCGTAGCATAGAAAATGCCACAAATTTAGAAACATTTCATTTTCCCAGCAGTTTTTTTGTAAACAATTATTTTATTGCAATGTATATGCATATTACTCGTGTATATTATAATATGTAACAGTTTTTTCAGTTCAATGTATTTTTTTAACCCTCCTCCCCATACTTATGAAGTTTGGGGGAGGGGGTTAAGTACCCTCTTTCAGTTGAAATAGGGAGCTAAAATTCTTCCAGTATATTGCTATCCACAAGTCTAAAAATATTGAGAGGTGTCCCGCGTTAGCTAGGAGAAACTTTTTTTTTTTACATATATTTTTGAAATACCTTTATAGGTACCACTGGACTTAACAGAACACCTGGGGTAAAACTGAAAACAGGTGAAAAATATTGTCGAGTTAAGCAGCGGATTTGAGTCTAGATGTCACTGTTTTGCACAACCATTATGATTAAAACTAGCTGCCGGTCTCGAAATTTATTACGACAATATTTACTAATTTTTTTAAACACAAATAATATGTTAAACCTCTAGCGCAGCCAGAAATACATTCTGGAGGGGTTTATTTGATCAAAAATACCTTCTGAAAGGGATTTTTTGATCATTAATATCTTCTGAAAGGGATTTTTTGATCATAAATATCTTCTGAAGGGGATTTTTTTGACCAAAACAGCTCTTTCGTATGCATAAACTACTGTATTAGAATTTGCATTTATGTTAAAACCAATGCCTCTGGAGGGGGTTTTCACCCCTCCCCCCTCGCTGCGCCACTATGCTACACTAATATTGATATTACGGAGGGTTTTTGGGAACTGTTCTAGATGTTGTATTCACAAGTACCCCATCATCTACTTTGAACTAACTTGTAAAAAAAGAGAGCTGTTTTAATGATAAAATTTAAATATTGTGATAAATTTGCTTAATTTGCTTCATATAATGGTTTGCAATAATTAAGTTTAGCTCAACTAAAATATGTGTTTTCAGGAGTTAAAAGACTGATAAAATTACATACAACACCTGCTCAAACAATGACTCAAACAAAGAAATTTCCGCCACAGAAACATAAAATGTCTCACTGTTCTAAAAGTTTGCCCAAGAGGTAGTAAGACTGGTACTGCCATTACTTGAGGTTTTTCAAGCCAGAGTTTAAAAAGAGGTTTATCACTGACCCTTAATTACATTCTTAAATAAATAAACAAATAAATAATTTTTAAAAATACCGACAAAATTTTCTCCTTTTTGTTTTAGTTGTCGTTTAAAAATACAAGATTACTTTGTGAAAATAGTGCTTATTGTAATCTTTAACGGTTTTGAGTAATAATTACAGCACTTTTTTTTCATTTATGCTTTTATAACGAATCGCTCACATTCTTTTATACATTTTCTTTCTTGCAATCATGTTTCTTTAAATTGTCCGAAAGTGCAACGTTTCTTGAAAGCGTAGTTAACTAATTTAGTGAAGCATCATGTTTTCAGTTCATTTTTTCGGTCAGTGATCTGGACTTGAATTTCAACTACCATCAATAACCATACATTTCTTTCCTCGTAAAGTTTTTTATTAACCTTATTCCCTCCCTCCTCCCCTCTCTTGTTAAACATGCCAAGTATTGCTTTATGCCTGAGAAAAGGTAAATGATACCAAAGAACGGTCAATGTCCCTATTGTCATGGTAGAAGAATTTTGTCTTTATTTGTACTTTCAATTTATTTGTAAACAGGAAAGATTCCTACATGATTCATTGCTAAATTCGTCAACAAAACATAGGCAAATTAAAGCGGTGTTAACGAACCTCTCGAAAGAGGATTAGTTTTTAGAATTTTGCATGCTTTACTTATGCGTATAGTTTGACTTGAAAATGGACAAGAAGTTTTATCGATAAATAATCCAAACAATGCAAGATTCGAGAAAGAGGATTGCAGTTGCGATTATGAGAATAAAATTTTCTGTACTAATATTGGGCCTAATATTCTGCATCAGATTTTTTTTATTCAAAAAAGCCCTTGATTCTTTTGTCCCTTCTTAAGAAGGGCAAAATGCAGTTCAAAAAGTTAATGTTCGGTCTTGAGTTCATTTCAGCGCCCTTTAATCATTACATTTTTTATTTTTTAAATCTCAGTTTTTGATTTTACTCTTTTTTTTTTCTATTTTAATTTTCATAAAATAAAAGATTTTTCTTTTTTTGGAATTGATACTTTTTGAAAACCCTGTCGAACTAAAAAAAGAAAAGAAATGCTAAGAATTTTGTAGTTTTTTTGCATTGTGCACCAACAGCCTCACTGAAGCGTAGCTCCGGCAGACATTAAAAACGTGTAGCATCCAGTTTTGTAAACATTTGAGAATCTTAGTATCTTTAATTTAAATGAAATTTACACTTCAAATCTGAAAATAATTTTCATCTTGCCTTTTAAAATTAACTTTTTGAAATTAAATTATGTTGAGAATATTAAATGATTATCATGCCGTGGATCGAAAACTCATTTATTAATGTTGAAGAAACTATCTGCATAAACAATGACAAAATATGTAATACTTAATAACCAAAGAAACAAAGCAGAGTAAGCACATAGACTATTTATAGTTTTAGTTCAGGATTAGTAAGTTAACCAATTAATGTGCTTCTAATGTAAAACAACCAATGAGAAATAAATGAATAAAACATAGACAAAAGATAAGGGTTAACTTAAGAAAATTGAGGACCTCGGAGAGAGCTTCAAGTAAGCCTTGACCAATAGCAGAACGTTATTTATCCAAGTTTGCTTTAATTAATTAAAGTGCGATTATAGATATTTCAACAAATTAAGTTATTAAATTCCGTCTCAAAAAATAGCCTTCCATTTCGAATCAACTAAAAATATACAGTCAACTCCCGTTAATACGAAATGCCAAGGGGCCGGCTGAAACCTTTGAGTTTTCGGTAGTTCGCGTTATCGGAAGTTCCATTCTCAGCCTTCTTAAGAATAATTTTCATTTCCTTGTCAGGAATTGTGCCTTCTTGTGCATTTCTTGTTTGCATAAAGTTAATTATTATTAGTATGGGAGAGGGGACAGATGTAAACATTTTTTTTTCCATTTCTTTATTTTTTGGAAAATATTATCAATTTCTCAGGGCAAAACTGTCCTCATAATTTAATGGTCTTTTTCCTTGTGTCATGTAATATTTTGTGATTCATTTTTTTTTACATTATGGTATTTTTGAAAAATGTCTTCAATGGCTCACATGTGCTCCCTTTATGGAAACAATTGAAGACATCAAACCTGGGGCATATGTGAGCACATTTAAAAAATGCAGGGCAAGCATCATGTTTCAACGAAACGATAGGCGAACAACCTAAATATTTTTTTCTTCAATATTCATTGAACCCTTCTAAAACTTAAAATGATATTTTTAATAATACATAAATAAGACATTTTGACTATTACTTTGTTTTAGTATAAATCCATTTTTTCTTTTGAAAAACTTTCGTTTCATTAACACTTCCAACGTATTCACTTTTTTAAAATTTTTGAAACCTTTTGTGTCCAACACTTTGTTGAACACAAAAAATGATATGACGCTCCAAATTCGAAATAATTGAATAAAAACACGTTTAGTTACTAATTTATGTAAAATTTTCATCAAAAAACGTGGTTTTCGCCACCAACCTTTAATTGATCATTATTTGAGAAGCACATATTTCATGTGCATTAGTTTTTAGAGGTTTATATCTCAATAATAAGAATATTCAATTATCGTTTTTGCTAAGTTTCAAAAGAATAGAGTTAATACTTTTTTTTTTTTTTTTTTTTGCTAGAGCTGTTGCCGTAAATAAAAACTTTGAAAACGTAGTTATGAGAAAAGCAAGAAAGAAAAAAATAAATTTCAATTCAAAGTAATGCATTGGAGCTCATTTAACTGCTTGTAGTTTTCTCAATAATTCATCGATATGGATAATTTTTCGATTTTAATATTGGGGCTATATAAATATCTCAAAGTCTCAAAATCATTTTTTTTCGAAAATTAGTGTTCGCCTACCTTAAAATAAAACATACATATACGTATGTACCAGTTACATTGAAAGGTTTGTAATTTATACCGTTTCAGTTTAAATTGTACACTGTACAGTAACTGTGTTACTAAGAAAATATTTTTGCTGTAATGCATAACTCTGTTTAACGTTACATAACATAAAGTTTCGTAGCACGTTCTAACCACCGGATAGACAAGAAAAAAAAAAAAGAAAAAAAAAAACTCATAAGACTATATAGTACAAAGAATATTTCATTATGTAAATATTTTTCTTAGTATATATTGCTTTTAAGCTTTATACATTGTATAATAATGTATTTTGGAATCATTTTAGAACTGTATTTAATTAAATGAAAATATTTTTTCTTTTCATTTGCTGTTAGTATTATATAACATTAAATTGTTGATTGACTAAATAAGTTAATAATATTAATAATTAACAATAAATTTACAAACTAATGATATAAAAATAATAATTATAAATATTTACACATGTTTTTAACACTTATAATACTCGTAGATGCTGTGTTCAAACGTGCTCCATCATCTACTTTATAGAACTAACTTGTTAACTTAATAAAAGAAATTTAAACATTGTCATATAAATTTACTTGAATGTTCATACAACGATTTGCAACAGTTAAGTTTTGCTTATTATTTGGTTTAAAATATGTTTTCATGTGCAGATGACAGCGATAAAAGTTTTTTTCAACACCTGCTAAAACAAAGAAGTTGTCGCCTCCAGAAACATACCTGGCTCCTGGCTCACAAGCTCTAAAAGTTGATCCAAGAAGTAGGATTGGTACTGCCATTACTTGAGAATTTTTCAAGATGTTTTGCTTGACATTATCCGAGTAAAATGTGCCCCCCCCCCCCTTTCCCTTACATGTAAATATTGCTCAAATGTCTATTCCTCATTCAAAGTGTCTCTTCTTTTTAGGGTAACTCATAAATTCAAACATCGTCTTTCTTGCAAGTTAATATTTATCTGCCTGTGTCATTTATTATTAACCTGGTTTAGGTTCATAATAAGTTAAGTTTTTACTTATAGCGTTGAGAATGAACTACTCTCTAAAACAATTAAAAAATCATCCTAGTGTGGTTGATCATTTCAGAAATCTGGAGAGCAGAAGTTTGATTGAAATATCCGGCAGTTTTTTAACGTTAAAGCTAGATTTCGTTCTGTTTTGAGTGGCGCAACGGGTGGGGGGGGGCAACGGGGGGGGGTACAAATCCCCCCTCCAGAGCCATTGGTTTTAACATAAATGCAACTTCTAATACAGTAGTTTATGCATTTGAAAGGGAATCAAAAAAATCTCTTTAGAAGGTATTTTTGATTTAAAAAAAAAAAACCCTCCAGAAGATATTTTTCACCAAAAGGATCCTTCCAAAAGGTATTTTTAATTAAAAAAAGAAGGAAGCAGAAGATGTTTTTCATCAAAATACCCACTCCAGATGGTATTTCTGGCTGCGCTAGTGAAGAGGCTGATTCAATTAACCACTGATTCACTGATTCATTACCCGTTGCTAACAATATACAGTTAACCCTCGTTTATCGCGGTTAATTCGTTCCTGACTTCACCGCGATAACTGAATTTCCGCGAAGTAGGATTCTGTATTCATAAACCGAATATTTTCCTAATTAGAGGGCATAAAACTAACTGACGATAATTTAAATAGGTTTTTAACATAGTTAGAGTCCCGGAAACATGAAACCGCACCCTTATCCAACATTACATTTGTCTTGCTTAATTAGTGCACAAAATATTAGAAAACGAGATATATTATACATTATCGATATCACATTGCTGATTTTTGGGAAATAAAGTACCCTGACACCAAGGACGGATACAAGGGAGGGGCGATGGGGGCGATCGCCCCTCCGTTGAGGGACCCTGCACTGGAAATTTTTCCGAATTGAAGTCCTAAGATGCAAGTGTAGGTCCATTTTAACAGCATTAAGGAAATGAATAGGGTTAGAATCAACCTTCCGACGATTTTAAACGATCCTTGAAGATATTAGAAAAAGAAGTTTGGAAGCCTTTCCCAGATATTTTACAATATTTAAGTCTTAAAGCGGATTTTAGATGATTTTCGGTGATGTTAAAGGGGGGGGGGGGGAGTTCGAAACATTCCCCAGGAATTATTACGAAATTGAAGTTCTAAAACGCAATGTTGGAATACCTCTTTCAATAGAAAAGGCAAGGAATAATTTCGAGACCTCTTTTGCTAAACCTTTATATTAAGTTGCTTTAGATAACTGTGACTATACCTCCCCCCCCCTCTCGAAGAATGAAGAATCATATACGTAATAAGAGGTCAGTTAAAAAATTAACCGCCCCCTCCTTGAAAACTTTCTGGATCCGCCCTTGCCTGACACACACACATGCAGTTCTTACACACCTATGAAAATAGCTCAACTTGTTCAGTAATGAATTAATTTCCAGTTAGTGACCGTATGTGCCACCTTTCTTTTTCTACATTTATCCTCATCAAAATATTACGCATACAGCTTAAAAAGCTAGTACGTTGTTGAACATCATTTTTCAGATGTATTTATCCCCTAGTAATAATACAATGATTTATACTTTGCAGTTAGTGTTTAAGGTTAAATTGAGATAAGCTTTTTTCGGCGATTTTAAACTTCCACTCCCTCGACTAGTACAACTACAATCCCCCAGAAAAGCTTACCTTACTTAAAAGACATAATTTGTTATTCTCTTGTAAGAAAAAGTTAACACGAGAGCATAAAAAAGGTTCATTGCTATAATTGAAAAAAAAAAAAAAAAGAAATGAAAAGAAACAAGAAAAAACCGCGATGTAGTGAAGCCGCGAAAGTCGAAGTGCGAAGTAGCGAGGGACGACTGTACAACGAAAAGGCTCATTTGTACGAGATTACATAAAAGTTGCAATTATTCTTGTAAACTTAGAAAAGGCGATTTGCAAACCAAATGTTTGAAAGGTTATGTAGAAAAACACAACTTCTCCACATCTAAAGTAGAAAAAAAGTCACAAAATCTTGATTGAGAATTAAAAAAGTGCCATGCTTTTAATTCATAGCGAACTTATATCAGTCTCCCCTATTAGCTTTAAAAAACATTCCAGGATAAAATTTAAAAAAAATGTGGAGTAGTCATGCATGGAATCGATCAAAGCAGGTCATGAAATCTTATCTCCCAGTTACGCAAACGGGTTCTAATTGGCTGCGATACGCATCAGGCACGGAAGAGCTGTTGCCAGATATTTCGCAGAAATGTTTTCTTTCTCTGCGGATGTAATCCGCCGTCGAAATGTTTCAACCGCAATACCTTCCGCCAATGAAAATTTCGTGCAATGTAGTTTTTATTATTGCACAATTATTGTTACAACTTAAACATAATTATTAATGTTCGTATTTTTGGAAGGTGTAGTTCTGAAAAAGAAATGTAGTTTATTCTGATGGTTTCTAAGGGGTTTTAGCAAATTATAATTTTTACTTATTTTATAAAAGACTTTTCACAGCTGCTGTTTTTTTTAAAATTATTTAATTGTAATCTGAGTGGTTGAAACAAAACGTGATAGACGATCACCGGGCCACAGCCACCATTACGAATATGCTTCTTCACTTTTCATACGACATCATAAATCCCTCTTCAAAAATGAAGTATTTATGCAGGTTTCCAATTTGCTTCTTTCATAGTAAATAAATAAATACACTAAAACAAAATTAAAAAGTAAAAATAAATAAAATCGTCTTTAAATATTTTATATTTTGCGGCTTTTTATCTGAAATTATTGACACCATCTCCATCGCTCCAAAGTTAGTGGTGCACACGAGGGGAGATTTACGGCACAGACTGTAAATTGAAGTTTAAAGAAGGAAAGGGGGTATTTAATGGGGGTTTTAGCTTTTTGGGGGGGGAAGGAGGGGTTGATCCATGGTCTTTGAGGGGTTTGCGTTATTGTCCTTTGAGGGAGGGGGGGGACTCCTCACTATATGTTTACTTAAGGGCTTTAAAAGGTCGGTTTGCTTTTGTACCCTTCTAAATTGTGCTCAGATTTTTTTTTTCTGTCACATTGTTAGCCATATCTTCTAAAGTGAGTGTTTTGCTCAAATGTCACATACTGGCTGACGATTGGACAGACGAGAACTAACTAACAATGTAACTCGATTAAAATATTCTTTTTTATTTGGCTCCCTCCCCCCCAGAAAACATTCTCATTTGTCTGTAAATATGCTATGAACATTCCATTTTTCGAAGAAGTTCCTTTCTTCCGCAATCATCTACTAACAAGAACATTAACGGGACGCATATAAACAATCTTTACTCCGCTAGAGACTTGTAACAATTTTGGGACTGTTGATTGGCCATCCGAGCTAAATGCGTCGGCCATGTTTTTCCCCCATCCAACGCATGTGAGCAGATTTCGTTCTTGAGGAACTCTGAATTCAGTCTTGAATGTTCTTAATTTATTCCCCTTTCGAATAATGTCTAGAAGATCTAGTTTTGAGATGAAACAATACAATAATTAGGGCATGCAAAACAAGCTATAAAGGTGAAAGATGACGTATTTACTGAGAGCCAATCAGCAGTCTTCTAATGTTTACATGATGTCTAGCAAAGTAAAGGTAGTTTAGAGGATAATGGCATGGCAGTAGAAAGTCATTACTCCAGACTAAAAAGGGATCCAGATCGACCGAATTAATAAAACTGCAGATTAAACAAAATAATCCATAAATTGCGCCATGATACAAAAACGAGTAACTGTATACAGTAAAAACTGTAGTTTTAATGCAAGAGAATAAAATATAGAACTAGGGTAACACCCTCAGTAATTGGCAGGTCACCAGTGATTGGCACTTCCAACAAAACTATCTTAAAATAAGATTTGTATCCAATCTTCTAAAAGTAGAAGGCTATGTACCAACTGAACGTATATTACTTTAAAGATTAAAAAATTTAATTCATATTACTAGATGGTGGCAGTGCACAGAAAATAGAAAAAACTGGCTTGTGTCAAATCAGCCATTTTTGTTGCAAAAGCTTCTTCTCTGGCTTAAGAGAAGCACGCGCATCAATCCATTAAAATCTGATTTAAAATATATTTTTAACTTTCGTTGTCAAATGTTTTGTTTAGTTGAAAGGTGTTACTTTGAGTGAATAGAAGTATATTTTTGTCCCTGTTTGGATTTTTGAAGCAATGATGGATGCCATTTAGTGGTGCTTCAGTTTCGCTAGTCTCCAGTAATTGGCACATGGGCCTATAAACACTAATGTGTTGGGCAATATGTCACTAGTTTGATTTTTGATACTTTTGCAGCAACTACATTAAAAGGGGTGTACTATTGATTTGAATCCTACAGAATATACTGTTAAATTTTTAAGAGAAGCAATAAAAAACAAATATGTTTGGCCAGCAGTCAGATATTGCGCAGAAAAGATTAATTGCAGTAAAGAATTCTTTCTTTTTTATAATCCCTTAGAATCATCGGGCTGTTTCTTTTTCTGTTGAAACAGCTGTAATTCGTAAAATCAAAACTGCATACCAACTAATGAAACAGCAATAATCCCAATATTTTTGTCTATGCAACACTCCAAATTTATTTTTATTTCCCAAAAATACTTTTTCAACATTAAGATGTGTGCTTTAACATTAATTTATGTATAATTACCTATTTTAAATTAACATTACTCATGTTTCTTATGATGATGAAATTTGTATGTAACATAAAAGTGAAAAAAAAAAGTGATTTTCCATTTCTATTGACACGTGCCAATTACTGGATCATAAGGTGTCATACACTGGGGTATCAGTATCAGGTGCCAATTACTTGTGATTTTGGTAACTTTTTATACATATATTTTTATAAAAATATTAATTCAAATATTTTTGCTTTCAGTGAACTAAATTGATGCACAGATGTGCATTCTTTGATACAAAAATATTTGCAAGTGAAAATTATTTTTCCAAGTAATATAAACAGAGGTAAGTTTAAGGACAAACTCTTAAAGTGCCAATTACTGGGGTCGTTACCCTACATAAAGAGAAAAATACAAAATGCAATAAAAATGTACCATTGCGCTATCTCGCCTTTTCTTTATACAGCGTATGTTCATCTAAATGGCTGTCCGGATTATGCGAAGTCCGGTTAAATACGGCTCGGATTAATGGAGATTTACTGTAATAGCGAAACAAGGATAAAAAATTAATCAGCAAATATGCAACATGGTGTGAACTTAGGATTCCGTGTTCACAGCAGCTATGTTCTTACCCGTTGTCGAGCAATCAGAGCGAATAGGAGTGAGAAAGAGAAGATGGCTCCTTCGGGGGAACCATATAATCAGGAGTGGCAATCAGTTGAGCGCAGATCAGGAAGAACATTTGCCGGACTTTATGAGGCGGAACCCATCTTTTTAGTTCTAGCTCATCCATCCCAGTCACGCTGGAATTCCTCCAAAACAGGATGGTCTTGGCCATATTGCCGGTCCATTGTGGCTCGTGACAGTGAATTGTCGGCTTTGGTGATTAGGGGGTCGGGAGATGGCGGAGATACATATATATTCATTCCTCCTCACACTCTGGTGGAGTAGTTTCAGATTAGTGTGAGGTCTTGGAGGGGGGGGGGGCTTCGTTGTTCCGTTTGGGAATTGTTTGGTTTAAGTGGAGTGGATTGCTCAGGAAATTTCTTTTTATATATGATGTGATTTTATGTTCAGAATGATTTGAAGGTTTTAAATGCATGTTTTCTACTTTGTAGAGTCGGTAAATAGTCATTCTTACTTTAAATTTCAAAGGATTTTGAAACGCATCGAGATTTATATCCTTACAGAACGATAATTTGATGTTTTAGAGGGGGAGGGGGGGGGGTTTACCATAGTGCCCAGGAAAAACTTTTTTTATGATGTGATTTTATGTTCAGAAGGATTTGAGGTTTTTAAATGCATGTATTCTATTTTGTTGAGTCGGTAAATGCCGTTATTCTTACTTTAAAATTCAAAGGATTTTGTAACGCATCGAGATTTAATGAGGTTGTTTCCTTCAGTCAAAAGTAATACTTTTTGTCACTAAAATTGATAAAATAAGCAAAAAAAAAAAAAAAATAAAATAAAAATAAAAATAAAAATAAAAATAAAAAAATAAATAAATAAATAAAATAAAATAAAAATAACATGGACCCAGAAAAAACTTTCATTTTCCCAACAGTTATTTTTTAATTAATTTTTTAAAACGTTTTCAAACGACTTTTCAAACAAGGCGTGGTCTTGATGACGTCACAAATGATGCATTTTGGCGTATCTTTCTTCCGCGTTTCCACGTTATGATAATCATGGAGCGAATTAAAATTGCTCTCAACGCTTGCTATCAACCATATCGTTGCCAATACACATGAGTAAAGATTCGAATTAAATATTTTGCTCTGTGAATGGAAACACAGAATGGCATTTCAACATTTATGATGTCATCGGACAGAAGCATAAACAATAAAAGCTCGTCGATTTAAGTAATTTTTTTAAGAATATTAAACTTAAACAAATTATTTAAAAAATGGTCAGCTCCTATGTTTTTAAAAAAAACAGTATGTATGATGACGATAACAAAGACGAGATTGCTTGTTTTATTTTCCTTCTATAAATTGCAGTTATTAGGAGGAAACCAGAGATTTAAATTCGATACATAAAAATTTTCATTTTGTTTAATTTATGTTTTTGTTTGTCACTAATGTTGAAAAATAAATAAATTAATAATCCCTAATTGCAACACTGATTCATGTTATTGCTTTAAAAGGACTCATCCAGTGGCGGATTGGTTAAAGAATTCGGCCCTGGCATAAAGGGATGTCGCGGCCCCATAGCTTCTATAGATACTAATTTTTACAAAAATGATTGGGAAACGATATCACTTAAATATGAGGAAATTATTCAAAATATAAAAATACTTTTTTTTAAATAAAATTTAACCAGTGGGATTCTTTTCTGTGTTTTAATGGTGAACAATTGATACAAGATAAGCTAAATCTTTGTTTGTAAAAAAAGAGGTGATTATAATAATTTAAGTATTTTTACGCTGCCTTGTGCTGCATTAATCATTTCCGTAATGATATCTTTTAACATTACTTCATTTAGAATAGGGAGGTTATTAGGTGGGCGAGGGGTGTGTGTGACCCCTTAATTTTGCCAAACACATGTATCAATACAGAGAGAGATAGGGAGTAGCTTGATTTTCTTGCATACGGGAGTTATTAAATATTAGCATTAGAAACCTAATTGTAAGTTTAACATTGAGTCGTAAAAAATTTTAGATGATTTCTGGTCATGTTAGGGAGAGCGGAGGTTCGAAAGTCCTCCTCCGGCAACGTTTCGGAAGTGAAACTCCAAACTTGCATTTATATATTATCTTCAATTATGTTAGGAAAATAGGGTCCGGGAAACTTTCAAAATATTAGCTCTGAAAACGCAGTTTTAAAAGGTGAAGCTAGAGAAAGGAGAGATTCGAGCAACATCCACCAAGAATTTTTTTGAAATTGAAATCTTAAAAAGGTAATTGTAAGCTCTTTTTTTTTTAATTAAAAACTAGGACATCGACAGTTACTCAAAAGTTAAGTTCCAAAAACGAAACTTTTAGCGACATTCGATGATTTTAGGAGGAGGAGTTATGACGAGGCTCTCCTTGGAATTTTTTCGAAATTGAAGCATTAAAAACGAGATTTCTGATTTGCTTTACTGACGGTGACGGAGGGGGGGGGGGACTTTCTTTGAAATTTGTCGATGCTGTATACTCGAAAACGGAGTTATAAACGATCTTTTATAGTGTTACTTAGAAGAGAGGATCGAGGGCTTTCACCCGGTAAACAATCGAAACTTCGGAAAGAGAAATTAGAGGGGTAATATTTAATGCGGAAAGATGAGGTTAGTGGACAATGGAAGATATAAAGTTCTGGTGTTACCTGTGAGTCTATGACACCATGACATGGACCTTTACATGATACAGAACCTGAAAGTAAGAAACCAAGTAGATCGAAAGGGAAAGGACTACGGCCAGTTCCAAAAATTGCTTGGTGTGTGGTGTTTAGATTTAAATTTGAGGTTTTAATTTAATTTTTGGGAATAGGTCAAAAAATCTTCTGTCATGATGTTAAGAGAAATTTGGGGATTTAGAGGTTTTCCTCCTCCTTTTTTTTTTTTGAGATTGAATCCCAAAAAAGGTAATTTTAGGCGATCTTCGATGATATGATGGGAAGGAGATGCTTAAGGGGCCTCCGAAATTGTTTCGACACTGATTTTTGACGCTCTTTAATAATAGGGTGGGAACGTTTCAAGGTCGATTGCGGCGGATATACTCTCCTCGAAGTTTTTTGAAGCTGAAATTTCAAATACGCTGTTATAGGCCATCTTTAATGACGTTAAACTAGGGAATGGGGTTCGGGAGTTTTTCCCAGGAATTCCTTAAAAAGCTGAGTTTCAAAACTGCACTTTAGGCAAACTTTGGTGACTAAAAAGGAAGATATAAGCTTTTAGATCCCTCTCTTCCCTCCTTTTTGGCTACATCCCAAACTTCTTTTAATTATTTTATTGGTAAAAAACATGAAACACCCACTAACAGTGTTCTTCTTTAAAACCATTTACATTTAGATTTCCCATAATAAAATTTTCAATTTCCAGCCTAGTATTTTCATTTGCATGAAATGCAAGCTATCTGTGGCCCCAGGTAAAAAAAATTTTCTTGAACTGATCTGGTGCTTTTGTGGCCCTTAATAACCTTAATGATCTTTTTTTCACTCTATTTTATTTTAAATATCATTCCTTCTTTATCTCTTGATAAAGTTTTGTTTCAATTTTCAATTCATACACGATTTTTGCATTCAAACACTTGGAACTACTAATGTGACTATCAGTTTCAATATTTCCAATCTCTCTCGCTATATTTTAATTTTTCTCCTAGTTAAACCATAATTCGGGTGCTTGTGTATTTTTCTACATGCATAACTCTGATTTTCCGGATGATATTTTTCATTTTTAAAAAATAGGAAAGGTAAATGGTAGAAAAAGTCGGTGTGTCGGCGGCCCCTGAGTATCATATTTTTTTATATAATTATTTTTAAACTGAAGGGTCTTCAACCGTAGGTTTGAACCCTTCGAGGGATATTGAGTAAGAGAAACTGAATTTTATTTTTCGCAAAAAAAAAAAAAAAAAAAAAAAGTTAGAAACGCACATTTAGGAGGCCTTTACTTAAATAATCTTTATAATATCGAATTTCGGATGCTCCAAATTGTGTTTTAAGATTGCATTTTATGTTAAAGCTTTATTGGAAAACTCTTATTGCAATCGTCACTTATATTGCAATTGTTATGAACTACAATTCATAACAATTGTGAATTGCCATTCATAAGTAAAGTAACTGTGAATTGCAAATCATAGATGAAATTGAAAAATGGACAAAAGTATTTTAACTTTTAAATACTGCCCTAGTTTTTCTGTTTTTTATTGCATTACTAAAATGAAATTGGCGGCCCCATTTCTGAAAAAACTGGGCTGGTACTGCACTCCTACGGCCTCCTTGCACCCTCCTTCCGCGGGCTTGAGCCCATGCGTAAAGAGGAATTGAAGCTAGAGAATGTACGTAGCGGTATTTACATTTTACTGTTTGTAGACAGGGCAACTGATCGGCCCGAAACATGACCGGCCCACCGGGCAAATGCCCGGTTGCCCGCCGTGTGTATCCGCCACTGGACTCATCGAGCAAAATTTTACAACAATGCAGGAATTTTAAGCTTTGACTTTATTCTTTCTTGAGGTTTCCCGTAATGATAGCATATTAAAGTTGCCCTTTTTTGAAAAATGTTAATTGTTTGTGTACTAAATTTATGAGTTGCACTGAATTAAGGACTAATTTGGCAGCTGTTCATCTTTACTTTAAAAAAAAATTAACATTTAACTAAGTAAAGTTACGAGTAAAAATTTTTTTTTAATTTTGAGTTAATAATTTTGTTCAGTAGTGTATTTTTGTGTTTCATTAATTACTTCCTTTTACAAAAAAGGAAGTATTGTATTCGCGAAAAAATTTTCACTCAAAAATCGCCCTTAATTTCCATTTTGCTCACCCCCAAATGAATGTTGAGTTTTTTTTTTTCGATTCGACCACATGCGGAAAAGTGCCTAAGAATGTATAGACACGCGAAATATCCATTTTGACCATCACCGAGGTAATTACAACGACTTTTCTCGTGACCTCTGTATGTATGTGCGTATGTGCGTATGTATCTCGCATAACTCAAAAATGGTATGTCCTAGAAAGTTGAAATTTGGTACATAGACTCGTAGTGGGGTCTAGTTGTGCACCTCCCCTTTTGGTTGCTTTCGGATGTTCCTAAGGGGGTCTTTTGCACCTTTTTGGGGGGAAATCATTGTTAATTTCGATGTAAACTCAAGTGGCGTTATAATTTGTCGGACACTTGGCGATATATCGCCAGTCTTTTGGTCGCCAAGTTTTGTCGCCAACTTGGCGACAAATTTGGCGGAGTTTTTTTTTTTTTTGGTTTCAATTTGGCCATTGTTGGTGATATTTAGAGAATAAATATTGAATCACATTAAAATAGCGAATAATGGGGAAATGACGTTAAATTGGAGTAAAAGGAAGTCATGTGATGCACACATCAGCTCGTTTTGACCACGATTTAAAAAAAAAAAAAAACCCGACCATTTGAAACAGGAAGGAATTTTATGTTCAATATTATCAGATTAAAATTAGGCTCCTTTGTAAAGTATTGTACAGACATCTTTGTGAATTTTAATTTTTTTTTATATTATAGAAAAGCTTGATTTTTCTTATGTATTGAAATTGAAAATTTTACTTTCAAGGAAGTTTTTGCTTTAACTCAATTGTTTTATAGGTTTGTTTCTCGTATTTCCGTGCACTTACATATTGAAAAAGAAAATTGCTTGAATTTGAAATATTCACAAGAAAAAAAAAAAAAAAAAAAAAAGAAAAGTAATAGGAATTAACGGCAACATGGATGCCCAACAGTTGGAGAGAGGATGAATTTGATATCTTTTTCAAATTAATTTGCTGTTTTCTATTCATATAAGTCAAGTTCCCAAAAATTGCTTTAACTTTAAAAACAGAATTTGCAAAATTAGTCGAAATTAGCACTAAGAAATGATTTAAATAAGACAATGTTAACAAAACTGCGAATGAAAGCGATAAAATGAGTGAAAAGCTCACAAAAACAGCTGTTTTCGGGCTATCAAAACAAGCCTCTTCATTGGTTTACATAAAAGATAGGTTCACGAAAACCCAATGCGCAAAGACTTATTCTGAATCGACCTACTTTTTTTACTTCCTTTTACAAAAAAGGAAGTACTGTAATCGCGAAAAAAAATTTCACTCAAAATTCGACCTTAATTTCCATTTTGCTCACCAAGCATTAATGTTTAGTTTTTTTCCAACCCGACCACACGCGGATAAGTGCCTTAGAACGTATAGACACCCGAAATATCCATTTTGACATTCCCCGAGTTATTTACAACGACTTTTCTCGAAACGTCCGTATGCACGTGGGTGAATATGCGTATGTGCGTATGTATGTCGCATAACTCAAGAACGGTATGTCCTAGAAAGTTGAAATTTAATACGTAGACTCCTGGTGGAATCTAGTTGTGCACCTCCTCTTTTGGTTGCATTCGGGTGTTTCTAAAGGGGTATTTGGCCCCTTTTTTGGGGGAAATCATTGTAAATTTCGATGTATACTCAAGTGCTGTTATAATTTGGCGGACACTTGTCGATATATCGCCAGTCTTTTGGTCGTCAAGTTTTGTCGCCAAGTTGGCGACAAATGTGGCTATTTTTTTTAAAATCTGGTTTCAATTTGGGCACTGGTGGTGATATTTAAAGAGCAAATTATTGAAATAAATTAAAATTGCCAATAATGGGAAAATGACATTAGAATTGGAGTAAAAGGAAGTCATGTGATGCACACATCAGCTCGTTTTGAAAAATAAAGCAACTAACGATTACTAATGTCAAAATGAGAGCATGTCTTGGTTTTAAATTCACTTATTTTAACACAACTTAACCGTAACCCAGGATTTTTTTGCCTTTGAGTTGATACTTTTGTCCAGGTTTTACGCAATGTTAAAGTATTAAGTTACACATTTCTTAATTAAGTTAGTTTCTCAATTTAATTGATGAGTCATACTCAATTTAGAACTATTTTCCCCAATTACTCATCTTTATTTTGATGATAAAAACTGAGTTAAGTTAAAGAAAATAACAATTAAAAAAAAAAAAAAAAAAAAAAAAGAGTCTAGAATTTTGTCTGCCGGTGTATTTATGAACATGGGTGCACTTTGAGCTGTTTCATGTGAATTTTCCCATTTAGTTCAGTTAAATAAATTGACTTTCATGTGCATTGTCAAATGAAGTTGTTGAAAATTGTTCTTTTATTCAATGTAACATTATTGAATATTATGCTTATTTGCTTCCCTCCCAAGAACAGGACTTTTTAAATTGTAAAAATAAATAAATAAATAAATAAATAAATTTAAAAAAAATTAACTAATAATTTTTTTTAAAATTATCTTGAATTTTTTTTAACTTGCAGTTATCTCTTTCGATTATTTTTTTCAAAGATTTCTTCGATTATTTTTTCAGTTCCCCCTTTTTTTCGACAGCGGTAACAAAAAAAGACGATACGAAATAATTTATGATATCGGAGCAAACATTTCTTTTATCTTCTGCCGCAGTATTACCTCATAAAGTCGTTTATAAATTTTAAGAGAGCTGAATCGAAACATGGTTTAAAAACATTTAGCTTGAAATTTTCATATTGTGTAGATATATCAGGAGCTTTAAAAAACTACAAAACGAAAAGAAAAAATGGTGAAGAGTTTCTTGTTCTTTTATGTTATACTAGTGGTACCCGCACGGCTTTGCTCGTAGTAGAAAACAAAAAGGTCATTTGGTTCGCCTGTATATTTACAAACAATGTATGGTAAATTTCTCGCCAATTGGCTTGCCCTTGTTACGGTTCCACGTCATGATAATTTGGTAATTTACCCGTCCATCTTATGATAATTTTGCTCGGGAAAATGTTCTTAAAATTGGAATAGAAAAAGGACAAAATCGAATTTTCGAAAAATCGCTTCGAGGTGCACACCCCCATGCTACAAACTAACTTTGTGCCAAATTTCATGAAAATCGGCCGAATGGTCTAGGCGTTATGCGCGTCACAGACATCCAGACAGGCAGAGATCCAGACTTTCAGCTTAATTATTAGTAAAGAAAGTACAGTAAACTCCCGATTATCCGCGGAATTGGGTGGCACAAGTGCCGTGGATAATAAAAATCGCGGATAACCGCAAAAAGACTAAAATGGGGGACAAATCAGGTAAAAATTGTCCTATCTCAAATTCTTAACTGTATTGATGCATAACACTTTCTGCAAACAGTGAAAATATATAGAGAGTACAGTACAAATGTTTTCTATTTTTGCACAACCGAACTTAACATCAATAAGAAACAAGTGTATGTACGATGAAGAACGCGCAAAAATAATAATAATATTAATAATAATAAAATTAAATTAAATCAATCAAGCAGAAACAACTGAGTGTAAATTTACAATTTTTCAAAAAAAAAAAAAAAAAAACAGCCATTGGTATTAGCTTTTTACTGCGAAAATACATGTTCGTGATTGTTGATTGATTCGCGGATAATCCGCCCCGCGGATAAACCGCTCGCAGATAATCGGGAGTCTACTGTATTTTGCCTTCAGTTTCATGCAATTTGGTCTAATTTCCTGTCACTAAGCGACTAAATTTGTACAGATACACTTGTACAGATAATCTGTAAAATGTAATTTTGTACAGATACTACTTGAAACGGATCATCAGATTTCTCGTGAAACAAAATTCCGCAAAAGTGAAGAGATCGTGCGCTCATTCAGAGGACTGAAATTTATCGTTTCTCCTTTCTAGATTTACTGCGAAAAAGTCTATACGCTATAGCGCTGTATAGCACAGATTCATTGATTCATTTTCATTGCTATCAATGTAAACTTTTCTTAAACTGTATTAATTAAGCTAATTTTGTCACTAAGCAACATATGTGCTGAAACACACTTTCGATTTTATTTTCGTGCTAACCCGCATCAGTCGGCGTGCCGTAAATTTCGAGGTTCACCAGGTTTTCAATAGAGTCGAACTCGCTTATAGCGAGCGCAAAGGGACCTCGATAATTGCTCGTTATGACCGAGTGCTCGTAAAAAACGAGTTCGTGAAAAAAATTGTAAAAATTCAACATGGTTGCTTTTTTTTTTCTTATTTTTAATCATTGTGTATTCTTCTCTATCTCTACTAATAATAAAGCTGAAAGTCTCTCTGTCTGTCAGGATCTCTGTGACGCGCACAGCGCGTAAACCGTTCGGCCGATTTTTATGAAATTTGGCACAGAATTAGTTTGTAGTGTGGGCGTGCGCACCTCGAAGCGATTTTTCGAAAATTCGATGTGGTTCTTTTTCTATTCCAATTTTAAGAACATTTTCCCGAGCAACATTATCACAAGATGGACGAGTAAATTACCAAGTTATTACAACGTGGAATCGTAACAGAGGCAAGCCAAGTGGCTAGAAATTCACCATACATTATTTTTAAATATACAGGTGAAGCAAAAGACCTTTTAATTTTCTACTACGAGCAAAGCCGTGCGTGCACTGTAAAAAAAATTCGGAAACGTTTCTGAGTATATCGTGCAGCTGCGGTTCATGAAATTTTCAAAAACGTTTCTGATTATTTCGGAATTCTCTTTCTGTAATGTCCGGAAACGTGTCTGAGTATTTCGGAATCCTCTTTGTGTAATGTCCAGAAACGTGTCTGAGTATTTCGGAATCCTCTTTCTATAATTTCAAGAAATGTTTCTGAGTATTTTGGAATCCTCTTTCTGTAATTTTCAGAAACGTTTCTGAGTATTTCGGAATCCTCTTTCCGTAATTTCCAGAAATGTTTCTGAGTATTCTGTGCAGCTGTGGTTCATGAAAGTTTCGAAAATGTTTCCGAGTATTTCGGAATTCTCCAAACAATTTTCAAAAACGTTTCTGAGAATTTCGGAATCCTTTTTCCGTGATTTTTTCTAAAAAATAATTCTTTACTATATTATTGCATGCCATATCAGTTTCAATTCTTTCATATCTAAGAGCAATGAAACAAGCAATTTTAGAATCATTCGTGGATTTTTTTTTTTTTTCTGAATTTCTAATGACAAATAGCATGGTTAACAGCATAACATATGCACAGTTATAAATTTTTGAAAATTTATGAAATAATATAGTAGTTTCATTCATAATCACAAAATCGTCGGGGGAGGGAAAGGGAGTACTTTCTCAAAAGTGGGATTGTTTGTTAAACAATATTAAACTTCAGTTTTTCTCTCAATATTTTCAAGACAAAATTATCAACATATTGTATTTTTAATGCAGAACTTAAAAACATATCTTGTATCAAACTTGATAGCTTTTATTTTCGGATAAAGTTTGACAGAACTTACCTACACTTTGCGTTCCGAAATTCGTTCACGTCAAGTCAATTTCTTTGACGAACAAAGTGTACCGAAAAGTACCAACAGAGAAATTGATGAATTTAAATATGACACCAAAGTCCCCCAGCTGGAACCATTCGGGTTTATTCTTCTGTTCTTGCCCTTTTCCAGCTCATCACAAATATAAATACTTACACAAAATAGGTTACTGATTTTATTTTTACAGTGTGCGCAAAATGCATTATATATTTTATTTATTAAAACATTGAACTCTATTACATGATTTTTCCATTTCATATATACGAGAATACCCCCCCCCACCATAAGAGTGATGGTGCACCCATAAAATGCTATGAAGCGCCCCCCCCCCCCCCCTTGAAAAAGCAACATCATATACATTATAAATCAAAGTATCATATACATTATAAATCAAAGTATCTAAAGTTCTAAGGTCAATAGAAATTTTACAAACCACAGAAATATTGCTCGTTTTAAGCGGGGTTTGCTCGTTAAAAGCGGACTTAACATTGTACCAACCAAGTATTTCTGATTTCCTCGCTAAATCCGGTTCCTCGTTAAATCAGGGTTCGTTACAAACGAGTTTGACTGAAATATCTTTACGTGGTCTTTACGACAATGCCGAAAAAATGAGGTTAGAAAAAATCTATTTAATTTTATCTATTTTTAACATAAAAAATAATCTGAGTTCTAAATATTGTCTTATTAATGTTAATAAATGTTTTTAATTTTGTAAGAAAAATCTTGATTGCGAATAATTTTATAAAATTTTAATTAAAAGGAAGCAAGCATTTATGATCCAGAAATTAAAATATTTTACAATCGAACACAATAATTTATAGTTATTCAATGAATACAAAAAAAAAAAAAACTTTCCTCTCTAGTTGTAATTTAAAATACTTTATTAAAAAAATTATAAATGAATCACATTTATTATAGCTTCTAAGTCAATCATTTTATTGATTAACGTATATAACTAAATCGATATTGGTCTGATTTAAATACAAACACATACTAATTTATAGTGTTTCTTATTTAAATACTTGTGTTCTTATCCACAGAAGGACATTCTTCAGTCTGAAATTTGTTATAAAATGAACCATAGGCGGATTTACGGGAGTGCCAGAGGGTGCACCGCACCCAAAACATTTTTGGTTGGATTTTCAAAAGAATTTTTAATGAAATATATTTTATGAGGAAAAAATATTTATATTTCACCAGGAAGTTTGTAAAACAATTGATATTTTTCTACAGCTACAATGCAAGTAAATTTACTTGAAAGCAAACCCAAAAATAAAATAATATACAGTTTATTGTGTGACCTTGTCACCATACATCGCCTGTGCGAGAAGAATTGTGCTACGTATTAAGAAGTATTTCTTGTCCATTTAAAAAAGAAAGACAGTAATTTATTACATGCATCAAATTAACACATTTCTTAAATTATTTATTATTCAGTGCTGTATAACACAATTATTGTATGTATACTCTTAATTGGGTATTTATTTTTAAATCATTACAATTTCTTTTTATTTGAAACCATGGCTAATAAAGTAAAAAAAAATATGACTATTGTAATACACTTCCTCATAAACGATATAAACTGTTTCAAGTCAAGTACTAACACATTATTCCAATAAACAGTGCTATAAAATCGCTCTAAAATCAACAAAAACCAGCATTTTTACTGTAAATTTTCAGATTTCCGAATGAAAGCCCCCTTTCCCCAGACCCCCTGTTTTTCCTAAGGAATACCCCCTCTGAGTTCCTCTACTAAAAATAGTTGCTTTAGTAGCCTATGAAAAATAGTCTCCAAAATAGTTACCAGATGCAGAAAATAGTTTCTAAAATAGTCTCAACCTTATAAAAAACACCATTCCCAGCAGCGGGATAGGCCTACACGTGGAGTAAATTTTTCCTAAACAACCCTTGGAAAAGAAAACTTAAATACAACAGTAACAGACTGGCTATATAGAGAGAGCTAGATGCACCGCATTCGTGATATTTCCGATAGAGAGAAAATTAGCTTTCGTTTTCTAAAAATGTATGTATATAATACGGATAATAGAAATTAAAACCAAAAAACAGTTAGAAAAGAAGTTGTAGTGGAAACAAACTTTTATCAGAAATCGCGTTTGCAAAAACTAAATCTTTACAAAAATTGCACTCGTAAAAACGATACCGTTAAAAAATCGCGATCGCAAAAAAGAAACTTATTGCACAAATATATGAACATGACCTTTCTGGTCCTAAATGTTTATTACATTTCATTTTCTTTCCTTTTAAAACGATTGTTTTCAAAAATTAAACGCTGCAAAACTTTCCCTTTCCCCCTCCCCCCGGTTACTAAGGGGTAAACTTGCGACTTTTCATTTTTTTTCCAACATTTTTTTCTCCTTGGGAGAAAAAAGAAATTTACATTTACTAAATTTGTCGCTGTTTTTTACAATTGATTGCCAAATAGTCGTTTATACCCATATTTTGACTAGAATAGTTCTAAATTATGAAATTTTTGTGATTCGTCGCAATTGGTTGTCATGTTTATATTTCACTAGTCGCTAGTTATGTAAAAACTATTTTTGTAAGAGTTTTGCGGTAGGGGAGACCGGGGGGCAGATATTCTATAGGGGCACGTATTCCAACGCGCCATAGTTTAAGTGCTTCTCGCTAGGTAGCGACGCTTACCGGACTGTGTGAAACTGCAGCACTACGCACGCCTTCCACGTGATCCTCAGTTCATCAGCTGGCTTTGTCTTGATGAGACGACAACTTTTGCGGTTTTTCTTCTGGTGAGTAACTTTGCAAGAATTTACTTTTCATTAAAAAAACATGTATGATACTATTTTTGTTTCATTATCAGGACCTAACTTTAAACTATATTTCATTACGGTTCTGATGGCGTAATTGCTTTGGCAAATAGTTTTCATTTTCACACCAAAATATTACAAAAAAAAATCAAATATAGCGTTGGGGCACGTATTCCAATTCAATACGGGGCACATTTTCTAATTAGGAAAATGTGTCCCGGGCTATCCATGAATGTTTTTTATGTTTTTTTTTACCGTTTAACTTTATATTTTTAGCCAATACAGTTTATAATTACGGCATAAAATCACAATTATAAATATTTAAAATTAAATTTTGAATAACTACTTAAATGATCTGATTTTTTTTTTTTTTTTAATAGTATTAAGTCATATCCGAAACTGAATTTCATTCTCCATCCAATGTGATATCGCAATTACCGCATGAAGTCTGACCGAGGGAACTAACTACACGCAAGCGCAAATAAATGCAGCGCTTGCAGCAATAAGAAATGGATGTACACTGTTAAAACTACAGGTTGCATTCGGCACCTTTCAGGGGTGAAACGCTTGTTCACCAGCGGCACCCAATACGGAGCCGAAATTTCACCTCTAACTAGGGTGAAAAACAGGCACCTTTCAAAAAGTAGGCAGCCGGGGTGAAAAGAATGAACCTTCGGAGAGAGAAATGGCACCCTTACTGTAGATCCTCCCCCCTCCCCCGTATTGTGTGCGTTTTTGAATACAGTTGTGTATTTTTCTTTTTTTAATAGTATTGTTTTGATTCATGATAGTCTACGTTTTGCACACTTTTCACATTGCATGAATTCAGTACTGGAAATGATTAAAACTTGTAATTACAGCATTTGACCATATTTCAGAGTTTTCAACATAGTTAAGAAGTGCTCATTGCTTTAATTCATCTGATCGTTCTCTACATCAGTGTTTCTCAACCTCTTTTGACCCACGGGTCGGTAAAAACAAATGAAAAACATTGCGGACCTGTGAAATTTTTATCCTTTTCTTAAAAATAAATAAAATAAATAATAATAATTATAATAACTCTCGGGGCGGTAAAAAACTTGTGAAAAAATTCTGCGTACTGATGAGTTTTTTTTTTTTTTTTTTTTTTTTTTTTTACAAAGTAATATTAAAGATGAATAAAACAATAAATATCTACAGACTTTATTTGGTATCAAAGAGTTGTCACAAATATATTTAAAGTTAAAGACGAGTAATTATTTGAATAATCATAGTTAAGTTAATGATCATTTGTGAGAAATAACCACACCGAAAGTAAAGTGTAGGTGTACTTATGAATTATTTACATGAACAGCCAAAAATATTCTGGGATATTAAAGTTACGATAAAACAAAATCGTTTCTCAAAGGTTCAACATTTCAATCAAAATAACAATAAAATAAAATGCGCATAAAATTTTTCGACAGTTAAAAATTTAAAGAAACTCCTAACACTATCGAATAACCGCTAACAGGAAATGATTCAAACACTTGAACGAAAAAGCAAAAGAAAAAGATAGACGGAGAGAGATTTCTTTTTTATTTTTTGCACTCGCTACACGAAGCACAAGAATCATTTTTATTTAGGTTCTCACTCGTTGGTTATTGAAAATATCATTGCGGTTACTATTTCGGTGATTAAATGTTGCTTATCGAGTATTCAAGAAAATAATGATAGATACATTTAGTAGCGTTTTGTGTGAATGATGGAATTTTCACGATAGTAACGGTAACCTGAAAATAAACAACTAACGGTATTACGGTATCGTAACGGACTAACGGTAACTGAAAAGCATTAAACGTACTTTTAACTATGTTTGAAAGCCCTAAAAGCTACAAAGTGGTCAAAAGCTGTACTTACTTGTTATTTTAAAGAATTATCCTACAAAAGTTGAGATTTAATCCAATAGTGTACTTCATTCAATGTGAAAGACGTAGAAGTCACGCGTAGAGCAACCTATCATTCGTCCGCCATATTGAAGTGGTTGAATGGTGAATGTATGCCGGAAGCGCATGCGCCAGCAAGTCATTTAGCAATTGCTTGCTGTTTTGGCACCCCTGTCTACGACTGTCTGCTACTTTCGCACCTCTGCTTTACTTCCTGGCCAATATGGCACCCTTGGTCACCATGCTTTCACCTTAGGGGGAATATATTCACTCGTCTGGAACCTCTAGTTATAACAGTGTAGTGTTAGGAAAGCTTCTATAGACTTTAACAGAAATACGAGAACATTAAATAACTAACGCCACAAGATCAATAATGTTCAGTTGGCTCCAACTGAAGTACCTCAAGTCGAAGTGCCTCAGGTCGAAGTTCGACAAGCCGAAGTGCCACAAACCAAATTGCCTCAAGCTGATGGCCTGAAGTCGAAATGCCACAGATCGAAGTACATCAAGCCGAAGTTTCTACAACCCAAATGCCACAAGTTGATGTACCGTCAGCACGAGTTCCTGCAGTTGAAATGGTCTCAACTAAAGGCTTGTCCCCATCTGTTTGTTCCCAGACAGATCGGCTCCAGACAAAGTAAACAATGTAGGCCCAACTACTAACACTTCTGACAATCATCTCGCCAGTTCATTTTCATTTATTCTCAATGAACCATGTCAACCACAATTAGCGCTACCAGAAGGTGTTCCTTCTACATCTAAGGACATCCAAGGTGAGCCTAACTCACAACCATCTCGCTCGTCGATAGCTGGTTCTTTGCCTCAACAGTATTTTCCATTCCCCGAAGAAATAAGACCATTTGAAAAGGCTGCCCCGAGGAAAGGCACAGGCAAGGGGGAAAACAAACGAAAATCCGCCATTGTAACGGATGTATATACCAGTGGCGTGCAGATCAATATTTTTTAGGGGACTAGTTGGTTACGGTAAATTACGATACAAAAAAGTAAAAATATTTATAGATATATTATCTTTCCTATTATTATCAACTTCAGTGTTATGCTTCAAAGTTGATGAGCAACATTACTCACTAAGATGAAAATCTATTCGAGTTTTACCAAAAGTTTTCAACTGAGTAATGGCTTGGTAGTGTCCCTGGGTTTTCTCGTGACGAATCGTTGCCTTGTGGAAATTGCTCATATCAGAAAATCCATTGGCATTCCAGACGCCTTTTTCCGTTTCAAAAAGGACGCAGGGCCAGCAAAATAATTTTTTTTCTTGACTTACAAGCAGTCAGCCATTTAACAATCTCAAAGTAATCTTTCTTAAAATGCCGATTGTAATTTTTTAGCTTCGCAGATATTGCTAGGTCAGGAGTGGGCTTGCTCTGTGAAATTATTTGAGCTTTCTCTTGGTCAAATCAAAGCTCCGAACGAACGGTTTGCGAGAACGTGCAGCAGGCAACAATTCTCTTCCGAGCTCCGGGGCTCGGGGCAGTCTGTGC
Organism: Uloborus diversus; assembly: GCF_026930045.1. Taxonomy (NCBI): domain Eukaryota; kingdom Metazoa; phylum Arthropoda; class Arachnida; order Araneae; family Uloboridae; genus Uloborus; species Uloborus diversus. The sequence continues at coordinate 181,686,735 of NC_072735.1, read as the reverse complement.
TGTTACGCATGCTCCTCAACTACTTCCAGTTGGGGACTTGTTTTTTCGACCGAGTCCCCTTCCATTACAAAAGAAAAACACAATGGACGCAGGAAAATAACTTTGACTAGTGAATTTGTTGTTTCCTGAAGCTCATATAAAAACCTGTACACTAGGTACCGAAACAAAAAATTTATCCGTTGGTTTAAAAAATGCATGAAATAATCAAATAAGCTTTCGAGCGATCGCCAAGGATCTAACAAAGCTATATGAGATCTGGGGAACAGGTTCTTAAGAGCTAGTCCCTCGGACAAGTCCATTTAAGACGTCGCACACAGGGGAGAAAGGGAGGGAGGGGCAGTAAAAGAAGTAGCGCTTTCTAATAAACTTGTTTTTCTGCTCACGTTTTTTCTTAATAAATTATTCTGCAAGGTAATTTTTTTGAAGGGGCAAATATTTAAGGGACCAGCCTAATCCCTCTGGTACATGGGCGGCACGCCACTGGTATATACTCCTATCAAAAACGCTCTTCAAACAGAGCAAGAAGCAAAAGAAAAAGTCCAACATGGTCATTTTGAAAAAATGAAAAAGGAAAGCAAACTGTGAAGCCTCAGCTATTTGTTGATAAAAAAAAGGAAGAAGAAGACATTTCGCAGGCTTAAAAAAAATAAAACTAAATATGCCAATGTATCAAGTGAGGAAGAAGATGAAGATTGTGATTGCTTATATTGTTTTGACACCTTTTCTAACTCAAGGTGCCGTGGTAGCCCGATCGGTAGAGTGTCGGATTCGGGGCCGGAGGGTCCTGGGTTCGAACCTCGATGGTCGAAGACCCACCGTTGTCATTAAAGGGGACTGGGAGACGTTAAATATGCTCGTGGTCTCAATGTCCTCCAAGTGAAAACGATACCTCTGGGGGTGCTAGCACCAGGTAGCTATTAGCTCCTGGTCTAGCTCTAAATCCTCATAAACTGTTCGATCCGTTGATGGTGCTGCCATCCATCGGTATATAAAATAATGGAGGCAAGGCACTTAGTATGCAGTCCTCGACATAAATACAATTGTAGTCAATTGTGACTCTGAATAGGAATAGGAATTCTAACTCAAAGCCAAAAGTAAAGTGGGTCCAGTGTATTTGTTGCAAGAAATGGGTTCACCTAGCGTGCGTCAAAAAAGAATACTCTTTTGTTTTTTGTTTGCAATAACTGTCTTAGTGATATGGAAGATGACTCTGACTAACTTTGATTATTGTTACAATGCAATTTAATGTAATAAATTATTAAGAATGTACCATTGTACTTACCAATGAATCAGAATATAAATTTTACGTTGCACTCCATGTTTATTTTACCTTTATTATAAACCATTTAAACTAATTGGAAAACTTGCCCCGACCCAATTTTATATGTTAGAAAACGTGCCCCGGCTACGGGGTTGGTTTTCCAACGTGACTTGGTAGCAAATATATATTAATTTCTTTGATTTTTTTTTAAATTTTTAATGTTTTAGTAATGTTAATACTTAGCCTAAAGTACAAGAATTCAAGACGTAATCAAAACTTAACAAAATGATTGAATAAAAAATTTAAAAAAAAAAAATAAAACAAAAAAAGTTGGAAAACCTGCCCCGGTCTCCCCTAAGTATCTGAGCATTAAATGTAGATTTTAAATCAATAAGTAGCTAGTTTTTTTTTTTTCACATTTTTGAGTTGTGTCACTTCTACTACCGGGGTCCGATGTAAGGTTAAATAATGAACTACTTTCACAAGCGCACCTGCTGAGGTTAGAGCCCCTCTATAACTGGAGAGGCCGACGCATCCACCATTTTGGAGCAAGCGTACAACAGGGAAAGCTACCTTTATTAACAATCATTCGCCAAATAGGGAACGAGAGAGTCGGAGAGCGAAGGTGAGCATTGGCGAAATTTTGGAAATAGTTGGCGTCGTTTCCAGGCTGCTAGTCACTTCGCGGGCTATTATCCATTTCTTTTTTCTTTCTGCATCTGCTGGAAATCTGAAGAGCTGAACTCCTTTTTGGGAGCTGTTTGCACAATTAACAGCCGAACAACCACCCATTTGACTCAATTTAACACATGCTAAAGAAACGTAAACATCAGCAGCAATGCTATCGCTACGAAGCACTGGATCAAGTTTGCTCCAAAATGGCGGATGCGTCGGCTCCTCTACTATAGGGGCCTTAGCTGAGGTTAGTGTACCAGCAGGGATCTTCAAACAATTTGGCCAAAGGGCCGTTTTTGAAAATTTCTCGACACTCGTGAACCAATACCTCCTTATCCCCATAGAGGTAGCTCACAATACAAATTGTAGTTGTGTAGTTCAGAATACATAGATATGTAATAGCTGCATTTTTGATTGAGCGCTGTTTTGACATTCCTAGAATTTAAAAACACGTTTCAAATTTTACAATCAAATCTTCAGTTTACATCCGCCAAAAGCTGGATTAAACAATACAGGAAGTAAAGCAATTTTATCTTTAGCATCAGAGCTAGCATTCATTAGTCACTGAAGTAAAACATTAAACAATCAGAATTAGTTAGAAAGTGATTCCAAATTGGTTTAGTTTTAGTTTTCTCCATCATCTGTTAGAAGCATTTCACACACAACCTTATTAAATCTCTTATTGATAGAAGAATATTCTCCAATACTTTTCTTGTACCTATTTAACTGTTTCAATGGAAATCTTACCATCCTTAATTTCTAGTGAAGCAAACTACGCAATTTTTTAATGTTAGATTAATGCAGAATTTAGGAGCTGAATTACATGGTGGTATTGAATCCTTATGTATATAAGACGTCAACAACAATGAAACTTGTGCCATAGCATGTTAACGTGATAATATTTTCTGCCAATGTTTGATATGCAGGGAAATGCTTTATTTTGACAAGGTTAAACTGGATCCGGCAACTTTATTGCTTTACTAGTAAGACTGTCATTTTAGGAGAATGAAGAAACGAAAAAGTGGTCAACAATGAACTCTTTCTACTGGAGTTTAGGGCATAGACTAATAATAAGAGTAGACCGAGCTTTCCCAGACTTGCTGATGAAAAAACTGTTATTGGATAGTGGATACACCATGTGACTGGTGGGAGGCTTGGCGAAAACTTTGGCAGCATGGTTGCTAGATGGCAACATTATCTATAGTTTGGCACTCGACATGTATTTTAAGACGTAATGTGTTTTCAAAAAAAAAAAAAAAAAAAATTTCCGGGTGCAGAGATTGAACTGTTTTTCTTTTAGTTACGTATTATTTTGACATTGGTAATTAGTTTTTGATCACAGTTTTCAGTAACTTTTATTTCATTTGGAATTGCTACGTCAGCGCTGACGTGAACGTAATGGCGTAAACGTTTTGCGTTAACGCAAAAATGTACTAATCGGTATCTTCAGTAACTTTTATTTCATTTGGAATTGCTACGTCAGCGCTGACGTGAACGTAATGGCGTAAACGTTTTGCGTTAACGCAAAAATGTACTAATCGGTATCTTAAATTGAAATTGTAGGTAGAAATCTTACCGTTTGCCGATTCTTTTTGGGCGCTTGCATCTTTAATTGCTTAGAGAGTTATTGAAATTGACTAAAGAAAATGCACAATACTATCTAAACGAAAAACTCACTATATTAACAAAATATTTACAACTTAGAACAACAAATTTGCAAATTGGACTCCATAAAAGATCATTCTCTTTCGTGTTCCATCTATTCTATTTATTTTATTTCTCGCGGGCGTTGATCGTTTCCTACGATCAACGCCCGCTGTTGCTAGGATATCCACCAGTCACATGGTTTGGTTTATGAGCAACAAAAGGGTTGCCATAGCTCGATCTATTCTTATTATTAGTCTATGGTTTAGGGTTAAACCACTGGAGTTAGGGTTGAAATTTCGACTATCAAAATATCACCGAATAGGAAATTGCTTCGTTCAAAGGGAGAAGCGATTTTCTCCCGTCATATTTTGAAGGGCGATTTTATAGTACTTTAATAACTGATATTGCATTTATCCTAACAAATAGGAACTCACAAAATACAAATACATGAGAAATTCTCACATTAGAATTAAAAGCATACCAATAATTATGACTTGGGTCCACGGGCCAGGTTTTAGATGCTCGCGGGCCGTAGTAGAGAGACTCATGGTGTACTTTTATAGTTATGTGCAGAAAGTCCAATTCGACGTTTACGGATGTCCACAGGTGAATACAAATATATCTGAAAATAATAAATAAATAAATAAATGAAAACCTGGTTTTTGATTTTCATTGATTATGGAGCTAAATACGAGTTGCTTCTATAGAAGGTGCTATAAATAAGCAAAAAAAAAAAAAGTTTTAAGTAGAAAATAAAGGAGGAAACCGTGGAATTTTTTTATTTATGGGACATTTTTGGACGAAATTTAAAGAAAATTTCAGGGCACTCCCCCTCCTCTCTGTTTAAGGGAGGAGAAAATGTCTTTCATGTAAGTACTGTATAAGATAACAAATACACATAATTTTAATTTTTTTTTTGTAAACTTTATGCTTTTATGTTAATTAAAGCATTTTAATTCACTTCTTATCCAAACATCCAACCTTTACATGCTATTAGATATTACCCGGCTACTAATAAGCGATAAATTTGCGATAAAGAATGTCAATACAATATGTTCCTAGATTCAAGGAGAATTTACTTTAGTATATTGGAATCAGTGGCGTAGCCATGGGGGGTGATAGGGGGGTCAGACGCCCCCCCCCCCCATGAGCCCCAAAAAATCATTTTTCATTCGAACCTGAAGGGTTCTGTTTATGAGCTAAAAGATTTTTATTTAATATAATAGCTTTTATGACGGTAAAAAGCTTATGTCTTCCTGTTATATATATATATATATATATATATATATATATATATATATATATATATATATATATATATATATATATATATATATATATATATATATATATATATATATATATATATATATATATATATATATATATATATATATGTGTGTGTGTGTGTGTGTGTGTGTATAAACTTGAGGGCATGACTTTACTTTAAACCTAAAAAAAAATTACCCCTCCCCCCCCCCCCCAAAGGATCTTTTCTCGCTACGCCACTGATTGGAATGCTGTTATAGGTGGGTCAAAAAGTACTAATAAGTAATCTTGATAAGCGATTTGAATTTTTTCTCTTGGATGATCAAATATTTGTATCGAATTTCAATTGTTTAAAGGCAATTCCACGGGTAACTGACATTTTTGAAGCAAAACGATACGTATTTTGAAATATTCAACACAAAAAGTACATTGTAAAAACAATATTTTCCCGTGAAATAATGTATTTTTATGCTAAACTCAGTGGTATCATTAAATTCTCAAAATACATTTTGGACGATTAAAATAAATAAATAAATAAATAAAAGCATGGTAACTGACTGACATATATGTACTTCTTTTTAAAATGTCAGTCAGTTACCATGTTTTTAACAAATATTAGAACCATCCAAAATGTATTTCGGGAATTCAATTTTCCATTACATTCAGCTTCAAAAATATCAGTATCCCATGGCAAAAGATTTTTTGCACAACATATATTTTGAGTTGAATTTTACACAATATATATTGTTTTACTTAAAAAATATCTGTCAGTTACTCTTGGAATTGGCCTTAGTCAGTTTCTGAATAATGTATGTGAATAGTAAACCTAATGTAGCGCTCTCTTCAAAAGTAGAGTTTACAGTCGAGTCTCGACTTACGCGAAGGATGCGTTCCATGACTCCTCGCGTAAGTTGAAATTTCGCGTCGTGGAAAAGTATATGAAAAACATTTTTTTAAAGCATACCAAATTCTTTTAGTCACTTACAAACACCCCTCAAACTGCTTTAAAAAATTCCTTAACTACACACCACAATTTCTTAAATAAAGAACTGAACTTTTACCGTATTTAAAAATAAAAAAAAACTTTTATTCAACATGAAATATTTTAAATGCTCAAAATGAATGGAGATATAGACATAAAATAAAACAACACTGTACGCAAAGTATGTATTAATAATAAAATGCTGAACTATAATAGTACTGTATAGCAGATACAGTAATAATATTTATGAGTTAAAAAATGAAGATGATGATGTATGCTCCATGATCAGATCGTTATTCTCATCTAATGTATTTTTAAATACAGTTGCTTCGCCTTTTCTTTTATAACGTTTCAATTTGGGGCCACTGCCCCTCTTTCTTATCTCTTTAATCCACAATACAAGAGCAGCTTCTATATTAACTTTGTTAGACTGCTCTGCAAGCTTCAATATTGAAACTAAATTATGAACTTTTACGGATATCTTTTTGTTTTGACTTTTAATTGTACGTATGGAAAATTCACTCATATTAATGTCGTGCTACCGTCGACGTTTTGTAGTTGTTCAAGTGTATCGAAAATCTAAGACTTTTTTTTTTTATTTTAATCAGACACTTTCTTTTTCTTCCCATCTTCACAAACTTTAGATAAAGGTGCCACTGAGGTGCCAGAAATTTCATACACTTTAAGATTTAGAATGAAAAAAATGAATAAATGAAAGATGCTGAGTGTTTTTTCGATGCACTAACAACGCAATGCGTAGACAAGTTTGCTGTGGGAACTTTCGCTGTCAGTGACGCTTAAAGTGATGTAGTAACATTTACAAAATAAATATTTTGTAGCCAATAACGAAGCAGATACTTCCTTCCAAAATAATTCGTGTTGTGAACGAAAATTTCGCGTTAGCTCTAAAATTCGTTACTTGGAAAAAACTTGCGTTGTAGCCATTTCGCGTAAGTCGAATCGCGTTGTAGCGGGAGTCGACTGTATTTCGTTTTTAATAATGTAATGGCGCGCTACGGATCGGCAAGTCGCTTCTCTGTAGTGCACGTGACTGAATTTGAAGGGATCACCTCTATCGACCATCAGTATCGTCTGCAGACTGCAGTACGTAGTTTTATTTTGGAGGAGGTAATTTAATCTCGAAGCAAGGAGGTATTTTGATTTGGTTTACTTGAGTCAAAATAGAACTTTGAGCTATTATCAGGTGTTTAAAAACCTTTTCGATTCGTGGCACCCATTGAAGAATTAGAATTTTCTCACGGCACCCTAGCCCATCTCTGTTACATTATGTACATTGATATTGTGGATATTTTGCGGCATCTCTTGCCTCTACCTGCGGCAACCCAGGATGCCGCGGCATCCACTTTGGAAAACCCGGAGCTATGTGATATTTTGTTTGAAACGAGCTGATGTGTGCATCACATGACTTCCTTTTACTCCAATTTAGTGTCATTTCCCCATTATTGGCATTTTTAATGTGATTCAATAGTTTACTCTCTAAGTATCACCAACAGTGGCCAAATTAAAACCAGATTTTAAAAAAAAATCGCTAAATTTGCCGCAAAGTTGGCGAAAAAACGTGGCGACCAAAAGACTGGCAATATATCGCCAAGTGTCCGCCAAATTATAACACCACTTAAGTTTACATCGAAATTAACAATGATTTCCCCCCAAAAAGAGGCAAAAGACCCTTCAGAAACACCCGAATGCAACCAAAAGAGAAGGTGCACAACTAGACCTCACTAGGAGTCTATGTACCAAATTTCAACTTTCTAGGACATACCGTTCTTGAGTTATGCGACATCAGTGGCGCACACAGGAATTTTGCAAGGGGGGGGGGTCCAAAGTCAAAAATCCCATTCTCATATCATACACCAATACGCTGTCAAACATATTGACTTGATTTTGTCGATGATACCCGGGAACGAAAAACAGTAAAGAAAAAAAAAAACTATTGAGAAAATACTAAACGTTTTTTAATCAAATACTTAAATAAATAACCAGAAAGCAACGTAAATTTCTTTTACTTTTCTCATAACTAAAAAATGGATTCAAGTTCATAAAATCTCATTTTAATTTGCAATTACAAAACTAAAAACATGCATTCATTTGTAATCACCATTCTTCTTCTTATAGGCAATTCGTTACAGGAAAACTGCACAATATTTTTTAAAATCTTTTAACATGATGATTTTATTTTTTTATTTTTTTTTTCACTTATTAGAATTGAAATTGTTATCTTTGCTTAAAATTATTCAGCGCACAAAATACATAGAATTGTAATCAATCGGTTAAAAAAAAAGCATGACCTATGGGAGGGGTCCGGACCCCCTTGTGTGTACCACTGTGCGAAATACATACGCACATACATGCATACGTAAATACAGACGTCACAAGAAAACTCGTTGTAATTAACTCGGGATCGTCAAAATGGATATTTGGCGTGTCTATCCGTTCTTAGGCACTTATCCACGTGTGGTCGAGTCGAAAAAATACTCAACATTCAATTCGGGGGTGAGTAAAATGGAAATTAAGGTCGATTTTTGAGTGAAATTTTTTTTGCAAATACAATACTTCTTTTTTTATAAAAGGAAGTAAAAAAGTGTTTGGAAAGCATTTTCGGATCTTTAAGAATAATGTTATCTTTTCTCGTGGAGAAACAAAATTGTGATGGATTTAAAAAAATAAAAAATAAATAAGAAAAAGAGAAAGAAAGAAAATTGAAAAGGGGGAAAAGGGAGATAGAGGGGGAAAGTGTAAATAACTTAGAAAAAGGTGTTCAAATTGGTTTTCAAAACGTTGTGGCATTTCTTAGGAAATCTTGTTTGTGAAAAATTAATTAAAAGTGATATTAGGAATTTAGCAACCACATTCTAAATGTTCAATACTTAGATTCCATTCTTTTTAAAGATTATTTTTGTAAACTTATTGGAGAAGCTACTGAGTGCGTGATGAATAAGAACATTTACAAGTTACGTGTTTGTTGAAAGTTAAAACTCGGAATTTGAGAAATGTCTTTTTTTTTTTTTTTTTTTTTTTTGTCGACTAAATGTTTCTTTCATTTTTCCTGAACTTAGTAGATACTTTTTTTAATGTGTTAATAAACTTTATAAGTTTTTATAACAATTTATTAGCACTAAAATGTCAAATTTCAAAATTTATGCTGTATTGAACGTTTTAATTGCATCAAATGTTTAAGTGCTGAGATATTTAAAGGCAATTACTTTTAATATTATACAATGTACAGTAAGAAGTTTAACTTCTCCAATTTCATTGTAAACTAAGTCAACGATACGATTTAAAATCAATGAATTTTCGTAAACGTGTTAAACATATAGCAAAAATATGCATGTATCAATAAAATACATAAGGTATAGGCATAATAATAATAGGGCAATTAAACGGGTAACTGACTGATATTTTTGAAGCAACACCGTGTGCATTATGTCACATTCCACACATAATATTCATTATTAAAAAAATATTTTCCCCTCTTTTATTGTTCTTTTTTAAGCTAAAGTTAAAGGTGTAGTTAAATTCTAAAAATAACTTCTGATTGATTTTTAAAAAATAGTTAAAAACATGGTAACTAACTGATATGCTGTTGCATTAATGTTAATCAGTTACCATGTTTTAACTATTTTTTTTAAATCCTCCCAAAGAATATTTTGAGAATTGAATTACATCATTAAATACAGCTTTAAAAAAGAACAATAAACTAGGAGAAAAGATTTTGGAAGTGATGTATATTTTGCTTGAAATTGACAAAATGTATATGGTTTTACTTCAAAAATGTCTGTCCGTTACCAGTGTTTCGTGTCGCAGTACCTCAGTGTCATTATGTTGAGCTCAAGGTTGTTATAAATGGTTAAAAAGCTAATTTCCCCAGTCTTATCATGCACTATATATTCAACGTATTAGCATATACAAACTATTAATCAATCCCATAATTAAATATTTATACAGTGTATAACAATTATACGACACAAATTATTATTAATTGTACGTAATACTGTTTAATTAAACAAAATTGCTGTTCATTATGTGCATAAATGTGCAAAAATGTAAGATACAATTTAAATAACTTTGATATGTTAGAGTTCTGATTATATATTTTTTATACGATAACCATCTTTGTCGCTGAATTTTCTTAACGTCCTTTCATAGATTGACGCGGCACTTCTTTTTATTACTATTATTAGTTTTCTTTTATTTATTTTACTTTTTTCTTTACATTTATAATCTAGGCACTTTTATTTAAGCGGTAAAGGATAGATAAACTGCTCGCTTTTTTTTTTTGTTACGTGGTGCATTGATGTTCGAATTTCGTTTATTTGAAAAATAAATATAACACAAATAAATAGGTATTATTATCTTATCTTAATGGCAAATTTAGTGTGATCAAGCAACAAATAATGCATAAATGTCCTGATTTTTTCAGCGCTATTTTCAAACAGCGTAATACAGACCTGGAGCTACTTTGGAACAGCGGTATTTTAGGATGGCGACATTTCGGATGACTACGTCTGGTAAAGTACACGAACAGTGAATTTAGTAGTTTTTGAAGCAATAAAATGAAACTTACATTATTTAGGTGTGAAACAACTACTGGGCAAAACTACTGACAAAAGTCTGTAAATTTCAAAAGTCCCTCAAGATTTTTTTTTTTTTTTTGCGATTCAACCGATAATTTTCTGCGTCAAAATAAAAATTAGTTCAAAGCCAAGATCTGATTGCGTTATTCAACGTAATTAGTTATTTAATTTCATAAAACAAATATGAAAAAATAAATGTTCAGGCTATCAGAAATTGGAATCCATTTCGGCTCTTTAGTTAAAATAAAATATAGTTTCTAGTTGGTCTGAGCAGAAACAATAAGTGAGTACAACTGAACACTGAAAATTATTATTATTATTATTTCTTCTTTTGGTCGCCTCCCGTTTGATTGCAGTGGCCGCTCTTTTTTTAGAAACGGAATCCAGAAGGGTTTTCTTTCGTTATTGCAAGGTGGAAACCTAGCTTTTTGTTCCTTAAACTTCGTTTCTACATTTACACTTCAAAGGAAAAAAAATCGTTTTGATTTCAAAGTTACCGTTTTAGGTGGATTATCTTGAAAAAAAAAAGAGATATCTTAAATTTGCGATACTTTTGACCGGGTAGTGTGTGTATGATATAACTTATCGGGATTGCATGATAGCTGCATGATGTTTCAAAATCTAAATAGTTTTTCGTGATTGGGCATAAAAATTCAGTAACCAAGTAAAGTGACAGCACACTAGCTTCCACTATTCGCAACTCCCGAGCTCGAATACGCTACCTTGCGGTGATTAGCAATACTAAAGAACAAGGTGTAAAACATTCCGTTCCACGTGTTTTCTTTGGGGTAAGCTACAGGCTTCAGACAGTTTTTGGTGTAATGTAATTTCAGAAGAATAGAAAAGAGAGCTTCCCACAAACACGATGAAAAATTACTGTAATTCATTAAGTTTCAAAGCAAGTTGTAAGTTACGGCATCTGTTTGTTTTACCTTTTTCATCCGCCGCGCCGTTACGGAGTTGCTGCAGCTCCCCCTATAGTTTATTGGAGTTGCGAACTACGAGTACGAGGTTGATATTGCATCTCTTTAAAATTTCAATAATGAGGAACGACGTAACAAACCAATATTATACGCGTATATTTTTTTTATATAAACTCAACGTATTCTAAAAATCTTAAATTCAAATTACGTTATTCTTCAGTCTCGATAACAAGCACAAAAACCAACTTCAATCAGCAAGCGATAAAATAAAAATTAATTGATGCCGCTCAAGCAAACGCAATCTCAATTGAAATAAATTATAACGTAACAAAATAAATGTTTCAAACGATAATTAAATGCAGACGATTAATATTAGTCGGATCGTTACAAACTTACATCTGCTCATAAATCTTTACTACGATTTACGTGCACGAAAGCGTTTCTAAAACTTGTTCTATTTTTATTTATGCTTGATGTTACACGATCTGGGTTGCTAATGTCTATCTGACATCAGATAGCGCTCTAGTTGCTCCTATACAGTCATCAATTCATAGAGTTCGGGTTGAAGTATGCAATCGATTTTAAATAAAGTGTTCTCTTTTTGTCTTAAGGAGAAACCCGAAAAGTTTTACGGTTCACTTTAATTTCAACTTTTTGTTGATGTCTCGATTGCAAAAGCAAAGTTTTTGCTGAGAAGTCAAGATTTTCGTATTTTGCATGGAACCAATATGAAAATCAAATAAATTACCAAGAAGACAAGAAGTTCCGTCTAGAACTAGACGAGCCTACTTTCCCGTATACCCATACTACTTTCTAGTACCTGATCAATATTCTCAAAAATAGCTAAAATCGCAAATTTTTTCAAACATATTTTTTTAAATATTTTAAGCTGATTTCTAGGAATAAAATATTTCTTACTTTTCTTCAAAAAAACGAACAAATAAAATAGCAGCACCTTTTAAACAAAGCAGCTAATACACTTCTTTCCATTAAAAATTTTTTTAACAGCTTTCAAAACGAAAAAATAATAATAATAAGTTCATTAAAATAAATATATCATATAAAAAAAATCGTTTCTTTTTCCCCTGTTGCCAAAAATAATTTTTTAAACGAATTAATGCACTTACCAAAATAAAAAAATAAAACAATAAACTGTCAACTTAAAGAAATAATTTTCATTGTCAAAAAAAAAAAAAAAAAAAAAAAAAAAAAAAAAAAATCGTCTGCGCATATTTTTCGAGTTTATTCACCGAAAACTAAGTACCTAAACTTTAGCGTGAAAATAAAAACAAATCATATCAACAATAATTATTTCTCAGTTAAAACCACAGCAGCGGAGTCGGAGTCGGAGTCAATCTCATTTTGGGATAAAAGAGTCGGAGTCGAATATCCAGGAATCGGAGTCAGTCATTTGTCCTCCGTGTATAAATGTTTGCCAAAGCTACGAAGTCAGAGTCGAAGTCCGATTAATTGTCGGGAACAGGAGTCAGAGTCGGTGTCAGGTGCCCCTAAATTCTCGGAGTCGGAGTCGGGAGTAGGTCGTCAAGAGCTATTTCCAACAAAGTTTGTTTGAAGTAAATCCGCCTTTAAGTTCGGAATCTATATTGACTTTCAGTTTCCCCTTAGGCGCTAATGTTAAGAGATTTGAACTGTTCAAAATTGAACGAAAACTTGTTCAAATCAAAAAGATATTTTCGATACATGTTTTTTATCAAAAGTTTTTCCCTACAAAGTTTGTTTGAAGCCACTTCGCTTCTAAGTTCAAGATTTATTTTTGATTTGAATTTCCCCGTAGGCGCTAATGTTAAGTTTTTTTGAACTGTTCAAAATTGAACGAAAAATTGTTCAAATCAAAAAATGAATTATGGGAATGAGATGTCCTCGCTGAGATCTTTCTAACAAAAAAAAAATTGTTCGAATCGGACTATTCATTCAAAAGTTATTAGGGGGGGACAGACAGACAGACCGACAGACAGACCGACAGACAGACAGACCGACAGACAGACAGACCGACAGACAGACAGACAGACCGACAGACATTTTCCCCCATCTCAATACCCTACTTTCCAATTTTTAATTTTTCAATATTTATCTAACTATTTTATTTATTTTTGACTTTTTTTTGTTTTTCGGGATATTTTTAAGATGTATTAAGCCTTCTTTCATGCTTTTTTCTTCTTTCTCTGATTTTTACTGGGAAAGTAGGCTAAAAAATCGCATTGCATGATATAGTCGAATGTGTGTGTGTGTGTGTGGAGGGGGGGGGGGGCAATTGCATAATTTCAGTACTCTTAAGATTTTAGATCAGTACCGGTTCTTTTGCGTTTCACAACAAATTGAACACTTTGCACCAACAAGTGAAAAAATAAAGGATTTAGCAAAAACAACTTCGGGTTACAAAGGTAATTAAGCTAACCTAAACCATTGCTTTCAGGAGTGGTTATTCAGATAAATTTACAAAGAGTTTGAAACGTGTAAGTGTTACTAGGGACTGTCCACGTTTGACATTGTGGGTAACTTGTGTAATTTGTGGACAACCCCAAATGACTGATGTCTCTTTGAGAAGAGGGGGGGGGGGGTCTTGACATTGTGACAAGGGGAAGAGCCTGGGAAACAAGAAGTGTACTATCACGCATTTTATAAGAATTGTTGACAAAAAATAAGTAACATGTGACAAAGAAGGGGATGTATTAATTGATGCCACTCAAGGAAATGCAATCTCAATTGAAATGAATTATAACGTAACAAAATAAATGTTCCAGACGATAATTAATTGCAGACGATTAGTATTAGTCGGATCGTTACAAACTTACATCTGCTCATAAATCTGAAGTGTGATACTTTGTGAAAAGTGAGAAAGTGGTGAGGAGTGGGAAAAAAAGTGTGACATCATGTATGGACCGTCTTTCCTTTATTAGATTTTCTGTTCTGGCGATTTATGTCAAGTTACGATTGAAAGAAAATTAAACTGTTTTCAGAGGAAAATTAATACTAAAATACTTTGTGGTAAGTTTCACCGCAGATTTAATTATTAGGTTGCAAGCGATCGGCATATTTTTATTATGTTTTGGAGCAACTTACCATTTATTAATTTGTGCACTTGTCACTGCGGTTTTGTTATATTTTCTGCTGTTCATTAGTCTCATTTAATCGTTAATGAATTATAATAAAATCTTGATAACTTTCAGAAATTGACGAAAACAAATGTTACTTATATTCCATACTGTTCTCAAAAGAAATTCTCCCTCCTCCGGGGTACAACTTAAATCTTTTTTGCAACGATCATTGTAAAATTTCGCAAATGAAAGCTTACTTGATGCAACGTCACTAATGTGCTTCTTTATCTGCTCATTTTATTGAAGAATCTCTAGGAAACGGAGACTCCATTAATTTTTTTGGTGACGAAACAGCTCATTTTTAGGTTGAGTTACGTAAGAAGAAACTGTATCGTTACCACGGTAGTAACGTTACTACAACGAAGAAAAACACTGCTACTAAAAAACCTCTGGGAAACTTGTGCTACTTTTCTAGTAACGATACAGCTTCTTTTAAAATAGAATTGACAGCGTTATAAGAAGAAGCTGTCGTTACTGGAAAACTTAATTGAAATCCAGTTTTCTAGATATTTTCTTGCAGTTTAGTGTACAGAGACCCCTTTATGGAAATCCCAATTAACTTGAGATTTTCTAGTAGCACAGCAGTTTTTTTTTTTTTTTTAGTGTAAAAAGGAGGAAAAAAAAAACTTTTTTTTAAACCAATACTTTTATTTATAAGAAAAAAGGAATGATCGTGCAAAATTAAAAGTTTAAGTGGTAACATTTTTCTGAAGAACATATTTGCTCATGTATATTTGGTGTCAAATACGATGAAATTCTTCACAAGCATTCATATGAGAAAAAAACCTTACGATATGGGTGGATTTGTATCGGAAAATTATTAAATACAGTCAATTCGCAATTACTTTGAATCTGTGGGACCGAAAAGAAATTTCCGCTCACTATTGGTTTCATTTTTCAACATGGAAACCTAATATATTTCAATTAATGTGTAGATAAGTGATAAAATTACAGAACGTACTCTCTTAAAAAATTCCAGCGATTTTAACTCAGACTGAGTAAATTTTCACTCCTTTACAGTTTCGTAAACGCACTTTCCTTATAGGAGTGAATTTCATTCCTTTTGCGGAGCGGTTATTTTCACTCCATTTGGATAAGCTAATTTCACTCCCTTTTGATAAGTGTTTTCCACTCTTTTTTAAGACTAAATTAATATCCTAAATGAGTGACTGCTTTCCGTTTTGGAAAGCCGCTATTTCACCCTTTTTTAGAATAAAATAGATAAAATCATTTCACTCTCATTTGGTGAAATTGTTTTTTAAATGTGTTTTCATGTGCTTATGCTGTGTATTTGAATTTAAAACTGTTTTTAAAATTGTTATTTCATTTGAAAAAAAAAATTAGGTTAAAAAAGTGTGGAAAAAAAAACTGTTTTTAGTGTTTCCGAAGAGGTTGCACAAAAACTGTATGGTAAGTACGAAGACTTTTCTAATTTATTAAAACTTTTACTGGTAATATTTCTTGACCTACTCGTATATCGTTACAAATCACCCAAGTGCAATATTACGTACATTTCCGAATTTAAAGATTAAAATAAAATTAAACAAACCCACACTGTTCCAAATAAATAGATTTAAAATTTTGAAACTCTATATTGATATTCTCGGTGTGCCTTTTAACATTAATAATGTTTTAAAAGTTACCTCAGTTCAAATTAATTTAAAAAGTCACTCAGAAATTATGACAAATACGTTTGAATTCAATTTTGTTTCTTCGGGGCCATTCATTAATTACGTAAGGACAATTTTGGCAATATTTTTGACCTTCCCTTCCCCCTATGTAAGAGTATGTAAGAGGGGGGGGGGTATCCCTCCCCCCCCCCATCTTACGTAAGATTCTTTTTTTCTTCACAATAATAAAATAACAAATATTACATCACTGGGATCGTTCTTAAATTAACTATCATTATTATTTTTTAAAACCTTTTTGAGTAAAGAAATGTTTACTGTAAGGAATCTAGACCGAATGTTTTTTCGACAAATAATTTTTGTTTATGATGCGATACTAATTAAAAATTAGACATGCAAAACACAGAGCGATTCTTTTATTATATTTTACACGTTTCATTCTTTGAAACACAAAACAGCTCATCCTATAATACATACTTTTACCTTACTGAAGCAAATGAAATATAATATTTGCCAAACCACTTGACCACGGTTTTCTAATATAAAATATCGGCTTGGAAAATATTAGTAAGAATGGATCTAACCCCCCCCCCCTCCAAGCAAGGCAAAGGAAGAATTTTCCACCCCCTCCCCGTCAGGACACTTACTTAATGAATTGGATGTTACACATATGAATGAGTGTATTGTACAAAGTTTATGATACTCTTTAAAGCTTATTATACACACAAACAATATTTGATTAATTTAAAATAGACGCAGTGGTTGGAGCTCCGACCATCGGGAGCGGATTTGGTATCCGATCATAGATTTGCGCATGGTCGGGTCTGTAACACCTGCCTAAAATATATATACAGTACACACACACACACACCAAAGATGGTAACGACTGTTTCAAATGCCCTATTTTTTATTCGATGACCGAAACAAAATTGTTGATAAAAGTTTCATTCGTTTGGAAGAAAAAGTTACAAAAAGTTCGCCGTAACATTGCACGTGGATGATTTGTAATGATATACGAGCAGTTCAAAAAATATTAACAGTTACAAGTTTTAATAAAAAAGAAAATTCTTCGCACTTACCATGCAGTTTTTGTGCACTTCCTTCAGAAACCTCATTCGGCAACAAATATTGTTTAAATTCATTAAATGAAGACATTTAGATAGCGACATCCATTTGGTACTCGCGACCAACGTTGGGTAAGCCTAACGTGGAGGTATAGAAGATTCTCCCTAAACAAAATCACGTGACAGAATCGAACCAATGAAAATGTTTTTGAGTCCTTCTTTTAAAGAATGTTTTTATATTTCGCTCACCAAACGGAGTGCTTCCGAATTTCACGCGAATAAAGAAAAGTTTTAGTCTTGGTTTTTTCGTAAAGCGTCTTTTTTCGATAAAGCTAGCACTCAGAAAGAATGAATGCACCCGCAATAGATTTCACTCTTTTTAAGAGTTATTTTTTCGCTCTTTTGAATTAAGAGTGTATAAAACATTTTACAAAAGGATACGTTCATAATTAAATTTAAAACATTCAGAACAAAACCGAAAACCAAAACAAGTCCTACTTTTCATTTATATTCCCTTTCTATAAGGTAAATCTGTCCTTTTAAGTGGCAAGAAACAGTTCTGCAATTCGTGAAACTAAATCCTTAAACCTTTTCGCAAATGTTTCTTCTTGGGTAGCACTTCCGTTTTCATTCGTGTTTTGTAAAAAGTGGTCTGAAAGTGGGCTTGTTGGCCCGGCCCCGAGCCTGAAGAGGCCCCAATATTTTTTAAACTAGGGGTAAAATATAGGGGTAAACAATATGGAGGGGGTTCGGAAAAGTCTTTTGTGACGGGCCCCAAAATTTCTGTGCACACCCCTGTTTGCTATACAGTGTAGTAACGGTGAAAACAAATTTAGTTGAAGTTTAAAGGGTCATGAACACGAGTATGAGCACCATCCATGTCGTAACACAGCTGAATTCTGCCCCATGTTCTCACAGATGTTTTGTGAGGTTCAATGGCTCAGCCAGGAGAAGCTTTTGGGGAGCCACCATCCCTCAACTCTTGGTTTTAGCACATTGCCAAGCCTAATAAGGTAGTTTGTATGCATATAAGGGTGGTTACGACCAAAAAAAAAAAAAAAAAACTCACCCAGAAAGGAGGTACCAACATTTTTGGACCAATATGTACAGACGCTTCGTGGCAAGCCTCGATGTCTTAATTAAAGTTTATCAAGTCGGAATATTCGCATTCTGCTTTTTCAACTTCTTTAAAAGTCGTTTCTTTAACTTCACTAATTTTATTGTTTCACTTTGCCTTATTGTTGAAGCTTCGCTTTCGTATGCACGACGCCACAAAGTGCAAAAAATTTAGGAGGAACAATCTTTTATTGCACACTTCTTCAACAGGTGTACTTTGGCTTTTGGATTCTAAAGAATCGCAAAAGAGAAGATGAAGAATTTTCTCAATCTTCACTAAAGTAAATGTTTACTGCTTTTTTAGTCATCAAATTTTGGGTAATTTAAAACAATTTCTTCGAGTTTAAGGAAGTGAGCGAGATATGGAGGATAATTAAGATGAAATACTTGACAAAGTGGTCTGGACTCGATATAAAAATTTGAGTTACAGTTATGTTCCAGTTCCAGCTTTCAGACTAGGAATTATCATGAACTGATTGTATATTCAGTAATATTAACTCGAAAATTCGTATGACTTAAATTATTGCCAGTGGCCGAGCGTCGAGTATACTTTTTTCTTGAACATCTTTAGTACATGCTTTTCGTTGTTCGGCAAGTTGTTCAACGGAACAAATTTTGGTGTATTAAAGCTTTTGGTAGAAAAGTAGGATGCCTAGGGGCGTGCACAGGGGGTGGGGGGTGGGGGGCGAGAAGAGACACCTGTCGTCCCGGGCACGAGATTTTTTAAATGAGGGGTGAAATATACGTAGAGACGTAAAAGTAAACAATATGAAGGGAGCCCCAAAAAATTATTTGTGACGGGTCCCATAATTTCTGCGCACGCCTCTGCTTATGCCGGTCTTCCTGGGTCTAATGGTAAATCAGATTCCGTGTATGTGCATTTCTTCTGCATTTGTATTCCCGGTAGCAGGAAGAGCGTGATGCTGCGACGCGCAGCTTCATGAGTCTGTAAACTATTTCTTAGAAGGAGGAGAGAAAATGCTAAACTTTTTGAAGAAAAAAAAATTCAGCTCATAAAGATTTGTACCGTATTTCCTAGGATTTGATCCACTGGTAGCCCGTATACTTGTATCAGCATCGTATTTTTTTAGTATTTCTTGCTGTCGATTCAAGTATATAATGATTAATTAAATGTCGGTTCATTTTGATATTTTTTTTTATTTTTGATCTGCGTCGCAGATTGCTGAAACTGCTACCGGCTGTGTATCTATATCAAAATGCCGGCTGTTTCAATATACATAAATCACTTATATTTGCAAAGCAAAAGGTATTGCAAAAAACTAAGACCCTTAATTGCAACAGTATCATAACGCTCTTTTCCTTTTCTTTCTTTTCAAAGACAGCTTGAGTTACGGGCCGCTTGGAAAGCTACCTGCTCCTGCTAATCGGCTCCTTATTGTATTAAGATGGAGCGAAAACAATCACTGCCGGCAGAGGCATTAAATAAACAAGCGAACCGTTCCCCTAATCGCGTTATTCCCATCACGACGACTGACCGCATGTCCTCTCACCCCCTTCCCGCAGACGATGGCCCGGAAAGCCAATTAGAGCGTCCGGCAGGCTGAGGATCTCATTGGCTTCTCTTCTGGCCCGGAGGCAATAAGCGCGATTGCCATTAGAGCATGTTATTGTTTCAGCAGGAGGAAAAGAAAAAAAAGGGAACCAGTCGGTGTGCATTTTCCCACTTTCTTTGAAGAACAGGGAGTCACACCGGTTTGTATCCAGTCGGCTGATTTTCACATTAGCTGTTAACTTGAACTTTTCTCAGACTTCAATTGGCGTGATAACTACAGTGGAACTCCGATTATACGCTATCCGTCGGACCAGTGATGAAAAACGTTCAAGCGGGAAAACGTAAAATCGGGGCCGTGTTGAAAATCTAAGCATTTCGTTTAAAATCGGCTGTTATCCAATGCTGTACTTGTGTGAGAAATGTGTAATATTTACTTTTTTTTGAGTAATCACGATTGCTTATTGCTTTCATTTGACTGTTTTTGGCGTGCTATCATTTTATTTTCCCGCCAGCATCCTCTGCAGCATCACCGTCGACCAGCTCCTCACGATGCTGTTCCTATAGCGAAAATCGTCTCCACAGGTTGCATCCATATCCTACACACAGGCGCATACATACACATACACAACTACACGCACACACACAAACACATACACACACGCATCCAGACACCTACACATACACACACAAACGCATACACACATTCATGCCTGCACACAGACACATATGCCTACACACACATACACCGCCCCCACGCACACAAACACTCATTACACATAACTACCAACACTCATGCCTGCACACAGACACAAACACACATTAAAGTAAGACAGAACAACGTAAGCAGAAGCACAAATTTGTAAATTACAGCAGACACGTGTTTCGGCGTTACAGGGAACGCCTTTTTCATTGCAAAAAATAAGAAGGAATTTGTGATGTGATGCGTCACCAACTTCTGTAAAATTTTCAAGAAGATTTTCAGCAGCTCTGATCCTCAATTGTCATTAAAGAAGATTGGACGATCAGAGGAAATCCCTCTTGCAAACAAAGAACAATTACACAGAACAAAAATAATGCCAGAGCGGCTTCGAACAGCTATACAATAAAATTATCTTCAAAAAAAAAAAAAAAAAAAAAAATGTGTGTCTTGTAGATGAAAAATTATTTTGATGTGTTTGTAGAAAAAAGTGTTAAGCGGGCATTCTGAAAAACGATAACGTAAAATCAGGAATATTTTAACATTATCAGCATTTTTTCAGGGACCAGCAGAAAATGACGTCGGAAGCAGGATAACGTATGAAACGAACAATGTAAAGCCGGGCTTCCACTATACTCGTATTATTAAAATGCAATACATTTTAATATGTGACCGGGCGTTTTAGATTTCAGATGCTTTGTAGTCCGAAAAAGGACTAGATGATTTGTCATGAAACTCGAAGAGTCAGGATAATCAGATATTTTGAAAAACACTGGTTTGTGCGCAGTCGAACATTCTTCAGTAAAGATGCTAAGTTTTCTTCAATTAATAGGATAAAAACCAGCAGCTTATCCATAAGGCTGAGTTCACCGAAAATTCCACAAGTGAAACTCAAAAATTCAAAAAAAAAAAAAATGTTGCTTTTAGAATTACCGAGTCTTTGAGTAAAAACAGGGTTTGCGGCGTTGGAGGGGAAAGGTCCGACTCTGACTCTTGAAATTTTAAACATTCGACTCTCGACTCTGACTCCAAGGCTCTGGGAAAAACGCATGCGATGTGCTAAAGCTGCAACAAACGTAAACTAAATTTGTTTTTCAAAAAAAAAAAAAAAAAAAACATGCATACGGTAAGAACTGTTAACCAATTTAAAACTATAGAAAAACTCATAAAGATAATCTGAATAACTGGGGAAAATAAGAATTTTTAGATTTGTTTCTGTCTTAGTCAGTGATGCTGGAAATGTGTGATGTGTATCACCCAAATATGAAACTGATACTATAATACTTTACGCGATAATTTAAAATTTTGAAGATTGTCTCGATTCCATCTAACATAGGCGGCTGGTACAAGAAAAAAGTGGGACGTCGAAGAAGGTGCGGAGAGGGGGGAGTAGGTTAGGTGGGCGGTGCTCCTAAAGACGACTTGATTTTAAAAGTGGACGGTTGAATTTTAACCTCATCATTTATCAAATGACCTTCTATAAAACATTCGGTATACGGCCTCAAACATCGGGACAGATGGCCTAGTAGACTCCCTCCTACCAATTCAGAGCTACATTCCAGTTTTTAATAAATAATAACACGAGAAAAATAAAAAATTCACTCTTATTAAGTGAATTCTTCCTCTCTTAAACACAGGAATCAATCAATTTTATCATTTTTCGATCGCTCGTTAGTTTTGAACATAGAAACGTGTATGGGCAAAGCCCCTTCACATTTGAAAGTGGGAGACCGGGTGCCCCTTGTACGAGCCACCTACGCCATCTAACACTCTTTCGCTTCTATCTAACTTCTTGTGATTAAGTGCATTCAGCTAACCACTTAGTTAGAATACAATGTGAAACATTTAAATTACTCCTCAAAAAATGAAGACAAAACAGACGTATTCAAAGTAACTGCATTGGGTCATCCTGTAAGATCTCATCGGAATTTTAATTTCAAGAAAAAGGATGGAACGATTGGTACAACACTACTGCATAAAAACTAGGCGAAAGCCGAGTGAAAACCATTTGAAAGATGCCAACGGTTTTCGGCCACGATTTCTCGCACTTCACTTGGACCTTTCTTTTTTTTTTTTTTTTTTTTTGCGAAATACCAAACACCGGCAGTTCAATAAATAAGCTCCTCACTTTCCTGATATGGGTCTTTCCGACACTTCTGGATGTTCCCCAAACTCAAGAGACGATTGAAAAGGAAATCCTGTTCGTCTTTTTACTTGAACTTAAAAAATCTGATGAGAGGCACTATACTTTACGTCAGTCTAACCCTACTTGCCATCGACCAGTGTTGGGCATTAATCAATTATTTTTTCAATTGCCTTGTTAATTGGTTAAAAAAGTAATTGCAATTGAATCAATTG
This sequence comes from Uloborus diversus, assembly GCF_026930045.1. Classification (NCBI taxonomy): domain Eukaryota; kingdom Metazoa; phylum Arthropoda; class Arachnida; order Araneae; family Uloboridae; genus Uloborus; species Uloborus diversus. The sequence continues at coordinate 181,663,891 of NC_072735.1, read as the reverse complement.
TAATTAAACTATTAATTGTACTTAGCAATTAATTTAATTAGATTAATGTACGTTAATCGCTTTTCACAATTAAAATAATTGCAATTTTTTAAATTGTTTTATGAAACAATTAAAACTAACAATTAACTTAATGTATCAATAGGTACAGCGCAGCGTAAAGAGTTCAAAGTATTATTCGAATTCGTATTTTCGTTCAGTGTTGATTGCTCGCCCGCCGCGTGAACTATTCTCGTCTTGGGAAGTTTTTTCCACACGTAAATGTTTGTGTTTAATTAAGTGTTCTAAAATTGTGCAAATCATTGTTTTATAGTTTAACCTGTAACAGGGGAAATCAGAAAGAAGAACATAACAGGGGACGTAAGATCTCAGAGACCGCTCTGTTTATTTATTATTATTTTTTTTTAATCGTGTAATTAAGCTGCATTTCTGTAATTTCCTTCAGATGTTCTTCGGACTTTTACTAGTACGGAATTTTTTTTTTAATTTTTAATTGAAATATACCTTTTTTGAGGATATTTTGCTGGAGCCATAAGATTTTTTGAGAAAAGTCATATGCTACAGTAAATATATATTACTCGTATTAAAGTTACTGATACATGAAATACACCGCCAACTCAGTCATTTCCAGCCGAGGACTGCAGTTTCGTGCTTATTAGCACGCATCAGCCCGGCATAGGAAAGTGACTGTGCTGGAGATGGAAAACGTCTTAAGGAAGCCAAGAGTGCCAAACAAACTGGTAGCTAATATAGAATTAGCGCAGACCAGACGAGTGACCGAAGCAATGGTTCGGTTCAACTCGAGTATTTCATATATTTCTGTTTTAGCCCTGGCTATTGGGCGGTAATTTACTGAAAGTTACTGATATTTTATTGATATTTTATTTGTTGCTAACATGTATATTTAAATAGTTAGATAGTAATATGGTACCCGTTTAGCGTCCATGTCCCAGGTAGACCTGTCGTCTGTAGAATATATTGTACAAAACCAGTAATTTTTTTATGAGTTAGTTTTAATTAAAATTCACAGAACAATCGACAATTGTTAATTGTAGTAAACTACAGTTAACAATTAATTAATTGTTAACTGTAGTAAACTACAATTAACAATTAATTAATTGTTAATTGTAATTTTCCACAATTACAATTGATCAATTGTTAGTTGTTGTGGTTACGTTTACCAATTAATCAATTGTTAATCTTTAATTGTCAATGCAATTGAAATTTACTCAACTCTGCCATTGCAGGGACGTAGCCAAGGGGGGGGGGGTCCATGGGGTCCGGACCCCCCCCTTCCTGATAGGTCACTGTCCTCCTACACTAACATAAACAGAATTTTCCAACAAAAAAAAATTTTTTTGGAAAAAATTTTTTGTTCTAAATATTTTTATTAATCGACAACTTTCTCACGTTCAGTTTAGTTCAGAACAATAGAACCTCTAGGATTGGTGGTAATTGGGGGAGGGGGGGACATAAGTCTTCAACCCGTGGTTCGCGTCTTTGTTCGCGTCGCAGACCTGCCGAAAAGGAGACATTATCTTTGTCCCCTGCCTCGCAAGAAAATCGCCCAGCAGCGAGCAGCGAGTGAATTCCTAGTTCTCAGATTTAAAACCATGCCCTTCCCAGGGCTTCCGGCAGCTCGTAAACAAACATTTGTTGTCAACGAAAGATTGATGAGAGTCATCAATGATGAAAATGGTCGGAGACAGGAACTTTGCAGGAATGTTTTTGCGGGAAGGTCACACAAAGAGGAAAGCGACACTTGCTCTCTGTTTTTTTATTATTGGACAGTCGTGGGGTCCGGTGGGGTTAGCCGCTCTTGTAATACAGCGCCGTCTTTTTAGAAGGTGCCTAAAGGCTCCTAGTCATGGAAAGCGCAGAACTCTGGTGACAGGTCGCACATTCACTTTTTCTATCGCTGCCATTGGTATTGGGTCGGTAGCACGAATGTTTTCCTCCAAAGTTGAAAGGGAAAAATCATGAGTAGAACCATAAAAACATAGGAAAAAATTAGCCGACCCCCCCACCCCACGCCACAGGGTAAGTTGTATTGCAGTTTTTTTTAATGTTTTTGTTTTTCTTTTTTAACAACAGGAGCAATTTTATGCATTGCTTTCGCATTTAAAAATTTTGTTCAAACAAAAATAACATCGAATATCATTTCATTTTTTAACTAATCAATTCAATTTATTTCACTTATAAGTTTTATTCGTAGCAATAATTGATTACTTATATCATTGTGTCCCGGAAGCTCGCAACTTTTACCATTGATCAAATGTCTTTTTGCAACCATGAAACTAATGTCTGGAAATTCGTTCTGAATATTTGTTCATTTTCATCACAAGGTAACAGAGAGATTTTTTTTCTTTCACTCTTTCTGAGCAAAAATGTAACGAAAAGAAACAAAAATTTTTGCAAATGTTTTATCTTTTGTGTTTTAGATACGATCTATAAAAAAGGGAAAAAAAAACATGCATCTGGAGGTTAAAAAAAAGATGAATAAATAAAGGTTAATACTAATGTAACAAAATTGATTTCAACGATATCAAAGTTTTAAAAAATGACAATTTCAGTAAAAAATTTTTGAATGTGTTCGGTTTTTTTAAATTTGGAATGATTAACGCATTATTTTAAATCATTATTTTAAAATACTAACTGAATTGTGTTCACGAGGTCAAAAGGAAAAGTTATTAATTAGTTTAACTGAAAATATATATTTTCTGCTCTCTTCTAGTTCCATTTTTCGAATAAAATACTATATAATATTCGTGCATATGCTTCATTTAGCAAATTTTTTGATAGCTATTTACTGACTTTTTTGTATTCAAGAATTATTTAATAAGTATCTGTACATTAATGATTAAAAAGCACAGTAGACTCCGAATGCAAAAATAATATAGTTGTTATTCTTGTTCTCATGTATATAATAGCGATATAGTTGTTATTCTTGTTCTCATGTATATAATAGCGATATAGTTGTTATTCTTGTTCTCATGTATATAATAGCGAATGATTGAGTAACACTCCTGACGTCATCAATAATGAAACTCGCGCCACGCCGTGATAATTTGATAACATGTTTTAATAATGTTTAAAATACTGGGAAAGGCTTTATTGTGACAAGGCTGAACGCTGAACTTGATCCAGTAACTTAGGTGATTTACTGGTTAGACTGTGTCATTTCAGGGCACTGAAGAATCGAAAAAGTGGTCAACAATGAAAGTTATCTACTGAAGCTTATAGTTAATCCACTGGAGTTAGGGTTTAAAATGTCACCAAACAGGCAATTTCTTCGTTCAAATGTGGAGTCAATTTTCATCCCTCATATCTTGACGGGCGATTTTCTAGTTGTTATATAATTTCAAAATATCAATTTAAATCGTATCTAGATTTTTAATTTACACCTTTTCTCAGAGTTTTTACAAGAGATTAGTCTTTTTTTAAACCTTTAGATTATAACATCTGATGACTTAGAGCAAAATGTTTGCTAATTGAGTCTTTAAACTACCTGTAAACCTTTTATATTTGTCACCGAAATATGATTAGCTTGTACACTATATCTAATTTTGGTGCTGCCATGTTATCACAAATAGGACAAAGATTACCTCCTAAAGGATCGAAATCGGATGACTACCGCCAAATGTAGAAATTTAAAATTTTCATATTTCCATATTGTTAGTAAAATAACTAGGTTTAGAGTGTCAAATTCTGTTGTGATGATTCATTAGTGTTACTATCGGTCATTTCCCCTACAGTTGTTGTTTAAATTGAAATTTTAAATTTAGAATGGAACATTTTGCACAGAAGTTGTTTTGAATCAGCTTAATGAACAGAACTACGGATTTGATTTAGTTTATTTGTTTTCCTGAAGAGGGGTAAAGACTATATATAAAAATACTATGTATATACAATGTGTTCGTAAGTGTATTTATTCATTTTCTTCAGTTCTAAAAGTAATACTTCCTCTTATCACTCTTAAATGACCCTGCATGCGAAACTGCTTAAATAGAAAATGTCCAAGGAAAATGTTTAATATCTTTGATGGCCTAAAAAATAGTATTTATAAACAAATAATCATTCAAATTTTGTTCAAATTTTTGACAAAGAAATTTTACTGTTTAACTTAATTCATCGTAAATACCATAACTGATCCTTAGATATCTATTTTAGCAATAAATCACAAGAAAATACTTATTAACGAGCAAAGACACTTCCTATGTATTTTAGCTGTTTGAACAGCCTTAATAATATTTTCCTAAGCTTTTATGTGAAAATACTATTAAAAAGGATGAAGATGAGAAGTCTCATTCCATTTTTTTTTATCGTTAAATGAATTCTAAAAAAATTAATGAATTAAGAAACATTTCGAGCTTCTGTTGAATGAGCCTTGGCGACATTTTCGTCCATACAAGCATTAAATGCAGTCCAAAATCCAATTCGAAACAGTCAGGAGTGGGGAATTATGGAGCATTTATTGAGTTATTAGGCAGTTGATATTGTAGTGAAAATAAATATGAGTTTTTTTTTTTTTTTGAAATCAAATATATTGCAAAGCTTTAATTATCATACTTATATTACATCATTACTTAATTAAGCTAATTATCATCCTCATTAATTGTAGTTTTGATTGGATTAGTATTAATTTTGTACAACTAACAGTTAATGCTTCTGATTTAGCATGTTTCCATTTTTAAAATCCGTGCAACCTTGGACCCCCCCCTTAACAAAATCCTAGCTACGTGCCTGCTGTTGTCTTTAAGTTTTATGATATTTATGCACACATTGTGGTTAAGTTAACGGTATTCATAATTTCTGGGCTTGCGAAAGATTAGTTTTGAGCAGTGGATACACAACGTGTTTTTGCCAAATGCTCTGTGCTTGTTTGTTTATGCTTAAAAAGGGCAAAATATCTTGAACTACATATTTTTTGAACTCCTTGGGTTTTCTATTAATAAGCTTTCAGGAACTCTGAAACTGTAACATAAATTGAATTAAGGGGCTGTCTATAAAGTATTATGCAAACTTTTGAACAAATTCCCCCCCCCCCTCCTCCTTGTTACATATAACGCTGTTCAACATGAGCATATTGTTATAAACAACGCGTGATGTCACACTTCTTGTTATCCCCTCCCTTCCCCCTGTCACAAAACTGTCACGTTGATTTCCTAAAAGAGCATACTCAGCAAAATGTTGATCTAAATTTAACATATATGAGGTTTTAAGTATTAAAGAAAGTTGTTAAAATGGTCATTCTATGAAAAGTTTTTTGAAAAAGGTTACTTTGTCATCAATTAATGCTTTTTAAAATAATTTTTCAAAAGCCTAAAATGATGAACTATTAAAGCCCCCCCCCCCACACACACACAAGAATCATTAGCAGCAGAAAAAGCTGAAAATGGAAAAGTAGCCGAATTCCAAAAAAAAAAGGCTGTTTGGATATTGAATACATTTTTTGGATGTACAACATACAGTATTCATGATGTTGTATTATACATTCTTTAATTAACGTTTTTCAAGTTGAATTCCTGTGTAATTTTTCGAGAGTGCCCACCGAAGGCGGGGGGGGGGGCGGGGAGGTCGGAATCATAGTCTCATAGTAATGATAGCTTTTCAACGGCTATAGTTATAAATAACTGTGCCCTTGAAATTTTAAGGAAGATGGAGATGTTTTGGGTTTTTTTTTTTTTTTTTTTGAAGTTTTCATAATTGAAGGGGGTAGGGCACCGTCTACTTTGGGGGATGGCACCCAAGCATTCACGTCTTTTGAAAAGCATAAATTTGCTCAGCTAAAATCACATTAATAATATGGTATTATGTACTTTAATTTGATGTTATGTCTTTGAAACATATTGCAGTCATATTTCCCGTTTTCTTAAGTAAAAATGTTTATTTATTTTTTAAAATTTCATTTAATTCTTATTCAAATACAATAGTAATATTATTTTTTGTTTTGATGTAATTGTAAAATGAAAGTTCATTTATTTATTTGAATACTTCTTAAGACTTAATGTTTCAATACAATATACGAGTAGTTAAAATGCGATTAGTTAAAAAACAATTTCCAATGAAAAATAAAACTGTGTTTATTTATCACTTTGTTCTAACATGATTGTAAAATAAAATCGTGTTTAGTTATTTGAATACTTTGTAATACTTATAAAATTTTTTATGTCAAATACTATGAATTAAGCTCAGTGTATTTTTTAATGTATGATTATCGGTTCCTTTTTATGTTTTCAAATGAAAAAGTAGAACTTGTAATGCTACTAAAATAACAGAAGTCAATAATAAATAAACCAAATAGTTTTATTTAACCAAAATATTAATCGAAGTGCTCACTTCCCAATATCATTGTGGATCGACAAACGATGACGTCATTTGCTAGTTGGATGGCCTTCCTATCTCGAAGGCCTCGCTCCTTGTCGTAAGCGTCCATGTCCTACACACACGCACACTCACACACACACGCCTACGTGCATACGCACAGGTCTACGCACACACACAAGCCTACACACTTACACACACGACTATGCACATGTAACCGCCCAGGAGGAGAGGCAGGCTTGGGGGGGGGGAGGGACAGGAGCTGTTTTTAGAAACAATAACTCCAATGGGTAGGGTCCTTTCTCAGTTCGTGATTGCGAAAAACATAATTTGAATTCAAAATTTCAGAATTCAAATTATTATTTTTTTTTTCACATTTTACATTATTGAAGGAGAAGAAATTGAACCCATTGTTCAGTCGATCAACTCTTCGTAGTTTGATGCTCCAAAACTTAATATTGGTGGAAGAAATTTTCATAAAGCTACAGAAGTATTTCTTGATGGTTCATATCTTGCCTAAACAAGTTCTCAGGATTGGCGAAGTGGGAATTTCTTTAAATCGCTGAATTAACGATGTTTAGTGGATCACCAGACAATCACTTGCAGAATGTTTAAGTTTTAATAAGTGTACAGATCCATGTTTCGTAAAAAGTATCTTTTTCATCGAACCATTCTGAACCGTATTTTTTAAAGATATAGCTTACAAGTATTTTTATCTCATTAGTAATTCCGCTTGAAAATATGCAACCGCATAAGGCATAACCCCGTTCGCACACGTTTACCAACGTTAATGACTTAAAGGTCCTTGATTTTTGACAGCATGATCAGGGGCACAATTCCTTTTCTGTGCTACATTAACAATACACATGAAATATTTTTTGTCGTTTTTAAATCCGTTTTATAACTTCGATTTCTTCCACCGCATTCTGACTCAGGGGCGTAGCTAAGGGGGGGGGTTGGGGACAACCCCCCCTCCCCCGAAACGTTAGTCTCAAAAAAAAGAGAGAAAAAGGGGGAAGAGAAAGAAAAAAAAGAAGAAAAGGAAAAAAATCAAAACGACTTTTTCCTGAGTAACAAAGGTCAAAAATTCATTTCGCTTCCCCCCCCCCCCCAATGCCATTGAAAATCTGCTCCATGTGTGACCCTCAAGCATAAAGACGCCTTCCTCTGCTGCGACAATTTTTTGATAATTGAGTGAAAGTTGACACTTCGCTTTAGAAATGAGATTGATTTGTTAAATCCACGTATATGCAGCCTTTGTTTGTCATTGATTCTGCAAATTGTTAAATATGTTTAATTTTATGAGCCGCGCAGTAGGAATATTGCATACAGTCGAATCTGTATATTTCGAATTTCACATTAAAGAAAAAAATCGAGATAAAGACGTTTTGAAATACGGGGGCTTTAAGGGACTTTTTATAGAAATTTGAAATATGATGGTGAAAATTTGAATTCGATACTAAAGACAACGTGGGCTCTTGATTAAAATTCCTCTTTCTTAGTTTTGTTAGGTATTTATTCTGTTATTACATTATTTAGTGCTTTATTGAGAGTTTAAGGAATCATTTTGACAGTAAAAGAAACTTTAAGCATATCTTTTTCAAGAAGAAGTCTTTTATTGCTTTTTGGTCCCTGATTTTTTTTTTTTTTTTTTTTTTGGATTCATTATTTATGCTCTTGAGGTTAGCAATTGCAGCAAATCTAACTTGGTCAGTATTCTACAATTTTCCTTTTTTCATCACTTGAAAAAAATTTATACTTTCTTTTCACTCCTATCATTTCGGTTTTCTAAGGAATCACAATTTTAAGAAAGAGAGCTACCAAAGAACAGTACTAATCCGGATAACAGAGCGAAATGGTTTTTAACTTGAGTGATCTTTAAACATGAAATTGAAATGTTCATCTTAACATTTCAAACCTGTGAATTTCACCCCTTTACTTTTCTTCCAAGAAAGTGCGCGAAATGACTGTCCTTCGGTTAATTTTCCTGGAAAGCCTATTCGTGGAACGCATTTCTCCCTTTTTTCCACTGCCTCCTCAGCTCTTGAAGACAATTCCTCTGTTTCTGAGTTGAAGAAAATGTTTTTGTTTGCTGCTTTAAAGATCATTGGGCTTTGAATCCGAAAATGATAGCATAACCGAAATTCGAGACGATAGAGGTTTTTGTTGGTCTGATCTCGTGTGTGTCATAGGTCATAGTCCAAACGACCTTTGCTAACCAGAGTATCCATTGCAATCACATTGATTTTTCATCCAGTATTTACTGCATATTCTTTTGGAAACGTACAGTCTGTTTAAAATAGTACATTCTAAGTGAAAGTTGTTGCATAATGAAGCGAGCAAGACCGATAACAAGCTTTTTTCAACCAAAAAAAAAAAAAAAAAAAAATTAAAATGACGAAAAGGATTGCTCTAAAAAGAGAAAGTTAACGTCGTCTGAAGAAAACAAAGTACAGTCTGCAAAGCAACATCAGTCCCATCGGACCCTTCTGAAGGTAATTTTATTTTAATTCAAAAGAAAAACTGCATAGTATTACATGAATAAAATGTTTAAAAACGAGATGAATCTAGATTATTTCTGTTAGCTTGGTTCGGATTAAAAAGTAGAAAAAAAAAAATACTTCTGTTTATAAAACCCGAAAATTGCTGTTGCACTCTCAAATAGATATTTATGTAAGTTCTAAAGCGGCTAATAAAATTAAAAATAAAGACTTGAGAGGAGAACAGATGGTATGCATTTGAGCGAATAACTTTCTACCGCCTATATTTCTTCCCTAACTTTTTTTACTCAAATTTTATTAACTGCTTTAGATTTAGCATAAATGTAAATACATAAAAAGCAACATATAAATATAACGATATGAAAAGCAATTTTATTTTTTGTGGGTTATAATTCAAGAAGTCTTTTTTTATTTTATTTCATACTTTTAGTGCAAACCAAGTTAGTAAAAATAGTCTTTATAGTCTGACCACCGATGAGATTGAAAGTCAAACATCCAATTTACAGGCAGTAATGGAAGTATCTATTAGCTTTCAGGGATGCCAGCTTTTGTAGATGTGTGTTAGCCTCTAAATTAAGCAGTCACACTGAAATGAACGGAACACGCTCATCAGATATTTGATTTCCCCTTGATTTGGAAAGACTGGTTTTGACAAGAGAATGCTAGAAAATTTCACTTTAAATTAAAGGAAAAAGAAAAAAAAGTTGAATTTTCCACAACATTAAAAAAATAAAAAAATCCTTGCTTTTGTTTTGTTTGACACAAGTATCGGAATAGGGTCACCCCTTTCCAAAGTATGTAAGATACACCTCCCTCTCATTTCTTTAATACTAAAAAAATGTATATATGTATATATATATTTATACATATATATATATATATATATATATATATATATATATATATATATATATATATATATATATATATATATATATATATATATATATATATGTAAAAGAAGAACCCCCCCCCCCGAAAGTCGGGTCTAGCTACGCCCCTGTTCTGACTAATAGTAGTTCATTTTTCAAAACCAGTTAAAATTTTTCAATAGCTTAGGAAATCTTCCCATGTCACACCTAAGCTCTTGAAAATATTGTTAAACTGGTAGTGAATCAGCTGAATGGTATTTGGGGGAAGAGACAAGACATAGAACGAACAGGGACCCTACTCCGGAAATATGTCGAGATTGAAATTTTAAAAATGCAGTTTCGGGCTGCTTTTGGAGAGGGGGATTTTGGAACCTTCTTCGGAAATTTTTGAAATTGAAAACTTAGAAAGACTTTTTTTCAGGCAATCTTTAGTAAAGATATTATTGTACGAGTGGTGTTCGATGACTCTCCCCTAAAAGTTTTCGATTGAAGTCTTAAAAACGCATTTTAGGTTATCTTTGATCACGTTAAGGGACAGGTCAGGGTATAGGCAGCTACTCCAAGAAAATGTTTGACATAAAGTTTAAAAAAATAAACCTAAAACTAAAATAGGTTGCATGATGAAACGTTTAAGGGAGAGGGGAGGAAGAGGGGTATTTTGAAATTTCATTGCTCAGAATTTTTTCGAAGCAGAAGGTCTAAAAATTAGGCTGATAATCTACGTTTTAAGTGAAGCTGCATCACATGATCTAAGCAATCTTCCCTTTACTGGAAGTGGAATAAGGCAGTTCCCGATCATAACGATATGGAGCCAGAGAAATTTCGAGACGTCCTCCCTCAATCACTGTTATATTCCAGCACCTAAATTCAACTTTCACATTGATCCCGTAAAACGTTTATTTCTATCATCTTAATTGGTCCATAAAATAGCAATAATACACGACTGAAAATATTATTCTGGTCTCATTCTTATGATAAAAGTAATACAGGAGCACTCAACACGCAATCGTTATATATTGTGTCGCTAAATGTATCAAAAGTAATAATGTTTGAATGTCGTACTGAGAATGATCTCTTTTAATACTAATAATTTTTAGTCAGTGAAATCTCCTTCAAAATCAAAAAGTTGACAACCAGTAACTGCAGGACCTACTACATGAAAACTAAAGTTTGGTTTAATTGCAGATTTAAACCCGTTCCTTTTGGTGGGCGAACATTTCATAATCTAGAGAACATACCGAGCATACCACAGTACTGTTTACTCGATTTTTTATCTTCGGTAGACAATTAGTTTCCATTTTAAACTGTTATGGAGATGTTTTGAGCATCAATCGCGCTGTATTAAAGCTTTTTTTTTTTTTTTTTTTTTTCAGAATTTTTGCATTCTTTCCACCCATAAATAAATAAATGTAAATAATAAGCAAAAATTTAAAAGACAGCTTTGGGGAGCCTGAAAAATTGCGAGCCTTGGGTCAATTCTCGTATTGCCCATGCTATAGTAATGTTCTGCGATGAGGCCCCGTAGGCAATAGCCGTTGAAAGTGTACATTGGGACCCTATTAACTAGTTCCTTTCTACTGACAGGTGGGAAAAGGGTACAGCCCAGGATTTAAAATGTTTTTTTTTGACAGCCATTTTAATTTTCTCCGGAAATTTATAGGACAGATGTAGTTTTATAAATATATGTTTTGAAGACCTTAATAGAGACGTTAAGACGTTCAGGAATCCTCTACCATATTAATCGGGCTGAAAGTAACTCAGGCCCGACGAGATGACATGTCCGCCTAGTCGGAAACTAGGAGCCCGGGGATTGAGGGAGCCTGGCGACACTGACGCAAAAATAAGAAAGAAAAGAAGGAAAGAAAGAAAAAACGAAAGGAAGAAAGAAAAAAAAAAGGGGGGGGGGACTCCGAATAAGAGAGAACGTAAAGATAAAGTAAAATTTACTCTTTTGGTACTTACTGATGTGGCACGTGTTCTAGTAAGCAGTTTTTAATTATTCCCTCCTCCCCCTTTTTCCTTCTATTTTTTCACTTTCTCCCCTCCCCCTTCTTTTTTTTTCTTTCCCCTTTTCTTTATTTTTCTTCTTTTTTTTTGGGGGGGGGGAGGTGGGAATTGCCCAGTGACATAACAGACAAGGGGCCTGCATTGGCTCGCTGCGGCCCTGAAGTAACTCCACACTCCCAGATTTAACAATAGTTGATCACTACATTGAAAACTCTTGTTTTTCAAATTAATTTTCCTATTAGAGCGACTCCGATGCTAACATCTCAGTTATGACTATCAGCAGCTCCTCGAACGCAGCAAATGGATGAACGAGTCGGCAATCCTTGGCATGCCTTTCCGCACTCATTCCCCGTGGCCCCCTTTTCGAGGCGTTCGAATTCCGTTCGACGAGTGACGTGACCCACACGCTGTTCGGAGATAACACCTCATTCGTATTCCCTCTGCAGGCGAACGTGATGTGCATCAGAAAGTGCCGAGATTCAGCTCAGATGTGGATGTCTTCTTTGCTACGTGCCTATTTGTTGGGCGGTTGCTAAGAAGGCATTAACCTATTTTCCCGTGAGTTGTGAGCAAACAAATAAACAAAATCTCAAGGTGAGAATTCTTTAAAGTTTGCTGATTAAAATATCTGAGTATATTCGGTAAATAATTAAAAGGATAAGACAGTCAATGTCGTCAAAATTGGAAGAAATAAAAGGCATTAGTGAATACAACTAAACAAGGCCGGATTCGGGGAAGGATCAAAGAGTCAGCTGACCCCCCCCCCCCCTCCCTTGATGAGAAACACTATTTATTAAAAATAAATGGTGTTCAAAATGCAAAATTTATTTGTGAAACAACAAAAATTAAAATTGTGGGGAACTGGTAGCGAAAAATGTACTGAAGTCTGCTCACGTGGGAAAGTAAAACGCTGTATTGCAAGTTTTTCTTTTTTCATTTTTTTAAATCTGTAGTTCTTTAAGCTAACACAAGCTTGATTATTTAATAGTTATTTAAATTTAGTTGTTGTTAAATTTCAATTTAGTCGTTTAATGCAACAATGTTCAGCAACTTTTTCGCTGTTAATAATGAAGAATTACGTTTTCCAGGAAAAAACAGGTGTATGGATGAAATTAAACAGTAAAACGTTTCATCCGAATACAAAATTTTCAGATTACTCTTTCTCATCATCTAAGATTGATGAGATATAAAAATATATAACATTATGCGCTGCAAATAATCTTTATGATATGTGTACTGGTGGATATCTTAATATATAAAAATCTTCTGTGAGGACGTTTGTCACCATAAGGCTTTTAAACGGCTGGACCGATTTTGATCAAAATTTTTGTGAGTAATTTAAGTTGTGACAAGCATGGTTTCGAAGCGCGATGGATCGAATCGGAAACGTTTTTGTGAATTTATTAATTAATTTAAACATTGGATGGTTATATCTCCCATATGATTAATATTTGTTTTAACCTATTGTTGAGCGAGAACTGAAATAAATATTTAGCCCGTTGTCAAAGGACAATAAGAAAGCCAGCTCTGATTTTTGTAATGAAATTTCCTACTGTGATATGTGAATTGGGAATAGATAAAACGTAGAGAGAGAGTGAAGCCTTTTCATTTCTTAAAAGCAACGATTTTATGTCCCGTGACATATTTTGAAGTAAAATATTGGAAGGTTCACGCAAATCATCTGTTCTGTCGTCGTAGTAACCATGTCACCGGATCGGTTTCCTAACCAAATGATCAGAAAGTACCGTCCGTACCTAGCAACATTTGTTTCTCGGCTGAAATCCATCGGAGTTTTGGCACCAATGTCAAGAATACTTGAAGGATTATCTAACTAATCAGTACATCATTAAAGGAAAAGATGATGGACTTCAAAGACGAAACAAATTTTATTTTCGTCCAGATAATTTGCTACAGGGTGATTCTGTACACAAAAGATCAGTACAGTGGAAGATCTTTATGTTTGGTGGAAAGAACAAATTAGGCAATACATGAAGCTTTATAAGTTTTCGTTCAAAAGATCGGACCGCTAATTATTCGGAGTCTCACTGATCGACTGGAATGCAGTAATATGGTTGCTTGGCGACTTTGGCTATAAACAATAGAGTTGTGCGATCATTTATTTACATTTTAAAGCTACTGTTAATGCAATTTATTGTATTTTTGTTTATTTGGCGAAATATTTCAAATTGTAAAGAATTGTTTTTCGTTTTTAAAGCGTTTTTGTCATTTTAATTGAAGAACGTGTGGGAAGATTTCGATAATTGGGAATCTGGCGATCTTTCTTAATTGGCGTCAATTTTTGGCTTCAGCGCCTGCGCGAGAGGTATTTTTCGTTGCAAATCTAAACAAAGAGAACGGAAACATATATTCACATAGGGTTACTATAAATCAGCAGGGTTATCAAAATAAAATTATTTACGCCAAAAATACGACGACCGCGCCAGATTCCCAATTATCGAAATATCCCCGAACGTGTTCATTTGACATCGGGGGGGGGGGGATTTTTGCTTATTCAGAACCCTGTTTTTACCTTTAGAATTTTTCTAAACGATATCCTTTCGATTGTTTTATTCTTTTTCATATGGGGGATGTTGCAGCGGGATTTCCCGTTTGTTCCAGGTCAGATTTTTACACTTAATATCTGAGGAGGCTTTTTATCCTTTGAGTATGATTGAAGGAACAAACCACCAAGTACGGGAGGAAAAAAATAGTTAGTAAAACAACTGCTCAGTGGGCATTAGATAAATCACGTTGTAATACATATACGCATTTTGACACCATAGCAGCTTAATACATTTTTTTTACTTATTTTTTTCAACAGAACGGTTCAAACACTTGATAGTCTATTGATATGTTTTAACTTTTCAATTACGAAGTTTGAACAGAAAAACGTCTGTCGGATCCTCTAGTTGACTATAAAATCTTTATCTTCATTACCACATCCTAATCGAGTCAATCCATGTGAAATCATCAGGAAAAAAAAATCGTTGCTAACTATTTTTGATTTTTAAAATTTTTTGCCTGTTATTTAACTGTTATATTGGGAAACTGAAACAGTGGTTTTACAATTTCTAAACCTTCATAATTTTTTTTTTTTTTTTTGGCAACCACTTTTCAGTAGCTGCGGAGTCGACTTTTTATGAAAATAGTACTTTACAAAAACTTTTAGAACTTTTTTATTTATGAATGTATCAAAATTATTTAAAACCCTTTAGATAGAACATAAAATGGCCTAAATTTCTATAATGGTTATTTTTTTGATAATTTTTAAAAAAATTGTGTAACGTTGGCGTAAAAACAAGATTTTCCGTGTAAAATTTTACATTTTTAGCACAAAAATATTAACAGAAGGAGGTAAGACCCATTCTTACTGTTCCCCCCGTAATTAGATATCTTGTACAACTATTCTCAGAAGCAGTATAAAACGTTTGAAGCGCGTACATTTTTTTATATAGTTAGTCAAACTTGCCATCTTAGAGAAAAAATGCTAAATTTAAGATTCAATTTTCGAAAAGGGACCGAACAAAAATCTATGAAAATTCAACTGTATAACCTTCATATAGCAGTAAATATGTGACAAAATTTTTATATTTGATCCCTTAACAGTTTTAGAAATACGGAGCCTCGAAGTTGTCTTAAAAATCACATTTATTTTCACGCCAAAAAATTATCATATAATGGAAAACTTATCATACTCATTATATCAGATGCTGTTTTGTGGTATAAACTAACACTTTTACACATAATGTACGATATTTAAATTTACTTTCCCCTCACAAAAACAAATAATTCAAATATTTCATTATAGAGTTTACAAGTAACAACTGAGCATATTAAAAAAAAATTCCTGGTGTTCTGATAGTAAAACAGTGCATAAAACATGATGTCTGAACTTCTAAACATAAATTTTTTAGATGAATGAAACAAATATTTATGTTATATATATAGTTTACTTTTAATGAACAGTGTACAAATGCACACTTATCATTTCAATAAACATAATCTTTGCTAACCTTGCCTACCGAACTAGAGTTCATATTGAAGATCACGATGTAACACAAAGCTTACGTAATTCTCATTAATCATTCAAAACCTTAACTTTTAGTTGCAGTGGCTCCCAAACGTGTTCGTACAATTTGAAATTTTTTAGTAAAACCAAAATAACGCAAAACTGAATTCGAATATGAAGTCCAATATTTTTGTACAGTGGCTTTCTCATGTCATTCTAAATACAATCCAGTAGTTTTTTCAAAATATTGACGGATCTTCTTTTTGAAATGGGTCAAAAAATGAAGAGACAGGGAAATTACACGTCACAAAAGTCGTTGTACACTCAAATATTTTCGAATAAATTCATGATTAAAATTATTATATGCCGATTTTTAAATATTTTTGCATTGTGTCGACCTTTAAAAGTCATTTGGCTTTAAATTTTTTGTTTATTTATTCCTTAATATTGTGCTTATTACTTTAAAATGGCTGGTATTCGTAAAAAACAACAAACACCATTTGAAATTTCAATTTTTTCCTCACAGTAGCGTTAAATTGGTTTGAAATGTCTCTAAATTAGTTAATTTATTTCATTCTATAGTAAAGTGGTTAATAAAATGCTTTTAAGAAAAGAATTGGACTGAAAACAAGGTAAGAAAAGGTTACCGGTAAAGTTGACAAAGCGTGATCGGAGATTTAAAGTTAAACAATTTATGAAAAATACACATTTGAGTGCGGTAAAAACTTCTGCTGAGTTAAATGAAAAAGTTTACATTTAATTTTTACCTAAAATTGTTCGCCAAGTTCTCTGATTAGCTGGAGTAAATGGGACCTCTTCCCGCAGAAATTTTCTTGGTCGAGCGAAAAACAGAAAGCTTATACTTTTCGTCGCAAAATCAAAGATAAATAAGCTCAAAACATTTTGGAATTATGTCTCACTTACAGATAAAAATGAATTCAACATTTTTGGTTAAATTGTTTTACAATTGTAAGTAGAAGAAAAAAAATTAAGAACTTAATCTTAAGAACTTAATTGGATCAGTTAATAAGGACGGTGGAGGTGTTCTAGTGTGAGGGTGCATATCAGCATCAGGACTTGGTAGTTAGTAATTTTCTGATGAAATAATGAATCATGCTATTCATTTAAATATTTTAAAAACCAATTTTAAACTCTTAGCCAGAAATTTGGTTATTGGAAACAACTTTGTTTTTTATCAAGATAACGATAAGAATCACACGGTTTTCAACGTTTGCCTCTAGTGCATCAAAAATTGTCGTAAAGTTAAGAAAATACCCCTTTAATCTCCAGATTTGAACTTCATGTAACATATTTAAAGATATCTGGAGGCTAGATTACGAAAATACGACTTCGAAACGAAAATAGAGCTAGAAACAGTAAGACTCCCGAAGTGCGGTTGAACACTTACTCAGAAATTACGCAAAAAAAAAAAAAAAAAAAGGAAGAAAAAAGAATGAAATCTATTCCCAGACGCTTAAAAGGTGTTGTTGATACTGCATGATATTCTACTGAATAATAACTTAATAAAAAGTTAGATAACTCAATAATATATAGACATTTTTTAAAGTGTACGAAGACTTTTGTGAGATAAAAATTCCGGCACTTTTTGGTTTCTGATTTTTAAAAAATTAAGTTTTAATATTTTTTAAAAACTTTTCATGTAGTTTTGTTAAAAATTGATCATAGATCTTATAATTAATTACCTATTTCGAAAAATTAATTCTAACCAATGGATAGGGGCCTATTTTGTTGAAAGTTGTAGGTGTACGAACACTTTTGGGAGCCACTGTCTATATGGAATGAGTAAGTTAAAACGTGATAGATTTCTAACTCATTGCTATCAAAACTGGGCAGAATAAAAAACGTGTTTTCAAATTCATAAAATGGAATGTTCAACAATGACAGTTACAATTTATGCAAGAATAACAAATAAACATTTTGAGAACATAACAAATAAACAACAGGACAGTGCTACGAAAATTACGTCTCCAGACTCCGATCATACATTTATCACAATCCAGTTTTGTTTATTTTTAATTAGCCAGTGAATGATTATATCATGTAATAAACTGTAGCTTTAACTGATGCACATCTTACTAGTAATGACTGAGTGCATTAGCATATTTTTACTTGCTCCTTATACACTTATTTTGCTTTTTACTAAGAAAACTCATTAGATATTTTTGTAAAATATTAATTTATGTGTTAATTTCAGTTTAGTTATGTTTTATATTGTGATTGTCTAATATGAACTGTTATTTGATTGTTCACAATGGTTAGCAATGTCATATAAAACATTACCAGCGAGTGACTAAGGAAGTTATTGAATTGTCAGAAGATGATCAGAAATTTCTTAAACTTAGAATACCCAATGAAGTAGATAGTTTTGCAACACTTGTCTAAGCTTACAAATCTGCCTGTTGATTTAACTCCAGGTAAATCACTATGTCCCAAAACTGCCACAAAATTATTTCTGGAAACATAAAAATTATAGTGATGATAACAATGAATTTAAAACTAATTAAACAATGACAGTGTGGGAAATGCCGGACTCGCTAATGTTTCGTATAATTAATCATGCGGGAACTAGAGCTTGTTGAAAAAGAATGATAACAATAAGGCCATGAAAAGTTTAAAAGCAAAATTTTATTGATATAAACGCAGAGTAAAATATATAAAAAAGTGAATTTAAATATCATACATTATGTGTAAAAACTTTAGTTTATACCACAAAACAGCATCTGATATAATGAGAAGAATAAATTTTGCATTATATGATGATTTATTGGCGTGAAAATAAATGTGATTTTTAAGACAACTTCGAGGCTCCATATGTCTAAAACTGTTAAGGGATCAAATATAAAATTTTTGCCACACATTTACTGCTATATGAAGGTTATACAGTTGAATTTTCATAGATTTTCGTTCAGTCTTTTGAATCTTAAATTTAGCATTTTTTTTTCTCTAAGATGGCAAGTTTGACTAACTATATAAAAAAATGTACTTGCTTCAGACGTTTCATACTGCTTCTGAGGATAGTTCTATAAGATATCTATTCAAGGGGAGAAAAGTAAGAGTGGATCTTACTTCCTTCTACTAATATTTTTGTGCTAAATATGTAAAATTTCACACGGAAAGTCTTATTTTTAAGCCAATGTTATACAAATTTGCTAAAAATTATCAGAAAAATAACTATTGTAGAAATGTAGGCCATTTTCTGCTCTGTCTGAAGGTTTTTAAATAGTTTTGACACACTCATAAATAAAAAAGTTCCAAGAGTTTTTGTAAAGTGCTATTTTTATGAAAGTCGACTCTGCAGCTACTGAAAAGTGGTTGCCAAAAAAAAAAAAAATTCTGAAGGTTTAAAAATTTTAAAACCATTGTTTCAGACTCCCAATATAACAGTTAATTAACAGGCAAAAAATTTTGAGCAATATGGCTTGTATGATTTTACATGGATTGATCCAATCACCACTTTTTTTTTGTGAATGCGTCTTGTATTATCTGTTCCAGAAAATGAGCAGTCATAATATGATGGATGCAAATTTCTTGGATATTTCCATTCCATTTGTAGAAACAAGAAACTCAACGAGTAGGATCTTATCGCAATTCGTGATTGCGAAAAACATAATTGGAATTCAAGAGTCAAATTTCAAATGAATGCTGATTGTGAATTTTATTTTATTCTCTCTCTCTCTCTTTTTACATATGACACAACTTTTCCTTATTCATTAGAATGTGATACCGAAAAATTATTTTAAAGCCTTTTTTATCCTTTTTATCCTTGATGTATTCTTTGGAGAAAGAAACTACTCTATTAAGAGGTCATATAAATTAACAGTAGTCTAAACAGGTCGAAGGAGCATATTTTAAATATTGCGGTCAAAGAGTGGTCAATTTGGAATACTGCACAACAGTGACAGGTGGGGTGAAAACACCCCCCCCCAGAGATATTTGTTTTAACATAAATGCGAGTTCTAATACAGTAGTTTATTTTGCTCTCTGGTTATTTATTTAAGTATATTTAATTAAAAAATGCTAATTATTTATTCGATAGTTTATTTTTTACTATTTTCGTTCCCGGGCATTGATAAAATCAAGTCAGTATGTTTGATGGCGTACTGGGGTATAACATGAAAATGAGGCTTTCGACCTTGAACCCTCCCCTTGCAAAATTTCTGTGTGCGCCACTGATACTGTACTATGAACATTTTTTCCCGAGAAATAAGCTCTTATATTCTATCATTGAGTGATCAGTCGGCCAGCGGGACAGAGATTCAAAGGCTTAAAATATTCTTCAGGTAATTTGCAGGTTATCAAAAAATATTGCCAAACCAAAAAAGTAGTTTTGGAAAACATACGCAAAAACTCTGTATTTATTTATTTTATTTATTTATTTATTTATTTATTTTTTTTCAAAATTTTGGAGTAAGTCTAAAAATTCCTCTACCAAGATCTACTTAAAGAAAATGTATCAGCAGCCGAGGAAATATGTGGGCCTTTCTAGATGTTCCATCAGATCCATGCATCCAAACACCCTGCAAATAGAATTTTGCGAATGGTTTCTAAATAATACCGTGAAAGTAAAATCTCGTGGATATGTTTTTAATCATTTAAATCTGATGGAAAAGATAAGATAAATAAATACCTACATTGGCTCCCAAAAGCGTTCGTACACCTACGGCTTTCAATGAAATAGGACCCTATCTATTGGTTTGAATTAATATTTCGGAATAGGTATCTAATTATAAGATCTATGATCAATTTTCAACAATACTACCTGATTTTTTTTCTTTTTTTAAATATTGAAATTTAATTTAAAAAAAAAATCAAAAACCAAAAAGTGCCGGAAATTTTATTTCACAAAAGTCTTCGTACACTTTAAAAAATGTCTATATATTATTCAATAATCTAACTTTTTACTATGTAATTATTTAGTAGAATATCATGCAGTATCAACAACACCTTTTAAACGTCTGGGAATAGATTTCATTATTTCTTTCTTACTTTCTTTTTTTTTTTTTTTTTTTTGCGTAATTTCTGAGTAAGTGTTCAACTACACTTCGAGTGTTACTGTTTCTAGCTCTATTTTCGTTTCAAAACCGTATTTTCGTAATCTAGCCTCCAGATATCTCTAAATATGTTACATTAAGTTCAAATCTGGAAATTGAAGAGGTATTTTCTAAACTTTAGGACAATTTTTGAGGCACTAGACGCAAACGTTGAAAACCGTGTGCTTCTTATCGTTATCTTGATAAAAAACAAAGTTGTTTCCGATAACCAAATTTTTCGCTAAGAGTTTAAAATTGTTTTTTTTTTTTTAAATATATAAATGAACACACAGCCCCTGATTCATTATTTCATCGAAAAACTCCAAACTGCCTAGTCCTGAGACTAATATGCACCCTCACACAACAACACCTTCACCGTCCTGATTAACTGGTCCGACTAAGTTCTTAAGATTAAGTTCCTAATTTTTATTTTCTATTTACAATTATACCAATTATATATTATATTAAGAATTTAACCAAAAATGTTGAATTCATTTTTATCTGAAAGTAAGACGTAATTCCATAACGTTTTGAGCTTGTTTATCATTGATTTTGCGACGAAAAGTGTAAGCTTTCTGTTTTTCGCACGGACGAGAAAATTTCTGCGGGAAGAGGTCCCATTTAATCCAGCTAATCAGAGAACTTGGCGAAAAATTTTAGGTGAAAATTAAATGTTAAAATTTTCATTTAACTCTAGAAACTTTTACAGCACTCAAAATGTGTATTTTTTATAAATTTTTCAACTGTAAACCTCCGATCACGCTTTGTCAACTTTGCCGAGACCTTTTTTACCTTGTTTTTGGTCCGATTCTTGCCTTTAAAGCATTTTATCAAGCACTTTACTATAGAATGGAATAATTTAACTAATTTAGAGACATTTCAAACCAATTTACCACTACTGTGAGGGGAAAATTCAAATTTCGAATCCTGTTTGTGGTTTTTTACGAATACCAGCCATTTTAAAGTAATAACACAATATTAAGGAACAAATAAACAAAAAATTCAAACCAAATGACTTTTAAGGGTCAACACAATGCAAAAATAATAAAAAAATGACATATGATAATTTTAATCATGAATTTATTCGAAAATATTTGAGTGTACGATGACTTTTGTGGCGTATTTTTCCTCTGTCTCTTCTTTTTTTGACCCGTTTCAAAAAGAAGATCCGTCAATATTTTGAAAAAACTACGGGGTTTTATTTAGAATGACGTAGGAATGATGTGAAAAAATATTGGACTTCATATTCGAATTCAGTTTTGCGTTATTTTGGTTTTACTAAAAGTTTTCAAATTGTACGAACACTTTCGGAAGCCACTGTATGTGCAGAGCCCGATTATCCAAAAGGCTCAGGTACACTGTAAAAAATCTCGGAAAACTCTCTGAATATACAAAAAAGTTTTCCGTAATACACAGATTCGTACGCCCTCCGCAGTTTTCTGCTATAATCAAAAACGTTTCCCGTTTAGCAAGAAAGTAAGAGTCGACGCATGCGCAGCTTACACGGCAATTTTATAGTCCAGCAGCAAATCTAAACTGAAACTTTCGAAAGCACGCAATGAAAACAAGTGCTGACTCATGTACGCGAAGTAACACTCATCAAGGGGATTAGTAGAAGTTTTGTTCCTCGCATGAATTCACTGAAGAATTTTAAAGTCTTATATTTTCTTGCATATGTATCGTCATGAGATTGAATTTGAAGCTATGTCACTTATTTTTAAGTACGAAGTGCAAATTCTCGACGCATGCTCGCGGAAGGAATACAAACTGAAATTAAAAACCAAATAATTGCCGAGAGGACGCCATTGCGTCGCATAACTTGTGTAGGTAATTTACTTTTTTCTTGGATACTTTTCTTCTTTCTACCAAATGGGTAATTTTTGTTGGCAGAATTTTATTCTGTCATAAAAATCACCTTTTTGGTGACCAAAGCCTGCAAAAGACCACCACCGACGAATAGGTAAGTCGCTTTGCAACTCTATTACTTTAAAGAGATTTAGTTCATATAAATCTCGTTTAAAAAAAACTATTTTTTTCAGTATCATTTTTTCGTTGTGAACTATTGCAATTTGAAAATATTTTACATTACATAGAACACATATTTAAAGTGCAAGTGTGTCTAGTTTTATTTTGTAAAATTTATGAATTGAAGATTATAAAAAAATTTAAATAAGTGTTATTGTGTACTTTGTTTTTATGTGTCAATCTCAGTCAATATTTGGCTGAACATTTATGTATCAAGCATTATGAATTAAATGTTATAATATGCAAATTGTCAGGTTTGATAGTTCGTCTTTAAGGTTGCATGTTTTCATTCTCTTGTAAACAGTGTAGCTAGATTGTATGAAGTAAAAAAAAAAAAACTACCTCTTGTAATTAGGAACATAGTGCTTCAGTATTATCTAAATGACGATATCTCTTTAAATATTTGCATTAGCAAAACGCTTTAAATTAGTTAAATGTGTATTAATTTATTTAACAAATAGATACATATATGTATTTAAAAGTGTCTTCATTTTTTTCGTTTTACAAGCCTCAATTTTACCAAAAGCAAAAAAAAAAAAAAAAAAAAAAGAATTAATAAAATAATTTTTTATTTTTACACCATATTAAAGTATTTGACTTATAATTTATATGATACTTTGATTTTTAATGTATATGATGTTGCTTTTTCAACGGGGGGTGGGCGCTTCATAGCATTTTATGGGTGCACCATCACTCTTATGGTGGGGGGGGGGGGGGTATTCTCGTATATATGAAATGGAATAATCATGTAATAGAGTTCAATGTTTTAATAAATAAAATATATAATGCATTTTGCGCACACTGTAAAAATAAAATCAGTAACCTATTTTGAATAAGTATTTATATTTGTGATGAGCTAGAAAAGGGCAAGAAAAGAAGAATCAACCCGAATGGTTCCAGCAGGGGGACTTGGTGTCATATTTAAATTCATCAATTTCTCTGTTGGTACTTTTCGGTACACTTTGTTCGTCAGAGAAATTGACTTGAGGTGAACGAATTCCGGAACGCAAAGGGTAGGTAAGTCCTGTCAAATTTTATCCGAAGATAAAAGGTATCAAGTTTGATACAAGATATGTTTTTAAGTTCTGCATTAAAAATACAATATGTTGATAGTTTTGTCTTGAAAATATTGAGAGAAAAACTGAAGTTTAAGATTGTTTAACAAACAATCCCCACTTTTCAGAAGGTACCCCCACTCCAATTCTCCGACGATTTTGTGATTAGGAATGAAACTACTAGATTATTTCATAATTTTTCAAAAATTTATAACTGTGCATATGTTATGCTGTTAACCATGCTATTTGTCATTAGAAATTCCAAAAAAAAAAAAAAAAAAAGAAATGCACGAATGATTCTAAAATTGCTTGTATTATTGCTCTTAGATATGAAAGAATTGAAACTGATATGGTATGCAATACTATAATAAAGAATTATATTTTAGAAAAAATCACGGAAAAAGGATTCCGAAATTCTCGGAAACGTTTTTGAAAATTGTTTGGAGAATTCCGAAATACTCGGAAACGTTTTCGAAACTTTCATGAACCACAGCTGCACAGAATACCCAGAAACATTTCTGGAAATTACGGAAAGAGGATTCCGAAATACTCAGAAACGTTTCTGAAAATTACAGAAAGAGGATTCCGAAATACTCAGACACGTTTTTGAAACTTTCATGAACCACAGCTGCACGATATACTCAGAAACGTTTCCGGATTTTTTTTACAGTGTAGCTTGAACTTCCCAAGCAAGCAATTAAGATTTGAAGCAATTAAGTGGGTGGTAAGGGTTCAGGTCCTTTTTTTTTTTTTTTTTTCGCCGAAAGGAGGGCCCTAAATTTGTATATCTGGATCTGATCGAAATCGTGCTGTGCAATATCGTGTTATGCGAGGGACGCTTGTTTATGGAGATAATTTTCTCTTATTGGACCTAGATTCCGTATAAAAAATTAGATTTCCTATCTTTTGACCGATTTTCTTTTCGCTTTAAACTTTGAATATCTTAACTCTGTCCTTATTTTGGCCATTTTTACAATTGGAAGCATGCACCTAGGACATATGTTTTTGCAAAAATAGAGGTCTTGCAGGTTCAACGGGAACAATAAGAAATATCTCAAACACGATGGGATAGGGTTGCCTCAACAAAAGCAAGCAAACTATAAAGTTGCGATTCAAAGTTTCATTAATTTAGTAATTTTGCAGAACCTTTGCAAATTTTCTTCTAACATCTTCAAATTAAAGAGCGTGTTTTTTTTTTTTTTTTTTTTTTTTGCAGACGTTTTGCACGTTTATTATTTATGTCTATTTATGTGTGTTGTGTATGTGTCTAGAGAGAGCGGGAGAATTGCCTAACCTGTAAAATGATTTTCCCATCACCCATACAGCAATCATCCAACTACTGCTTAAATGATAGTCTCCGCCATGCTCATCATTTGCAAACATTGTGATTCGGTGGAAAAGAAAAAAGAAATTACAAAAAGAGAGAAAAAGAGCAGGGAATGCCCTTCAAAGAAAACGCAAAACACATTTGTTCACATCTGGCAATGAAAAGAAAAAAAAAAGAGAACCGGATGTGCTTAGAGGGTCGATCGCGTGCACGTCGCTACCTGCGCCACGCGTCCGCGGGGAGGGAAGACCTTCAGCGACCCCTGTCGGCGACAGGTGTAACATATGCCCATCCTCAAGGGTTGCCCCGCATCATTTCTCTCACGTTCTACTAAAAGGAAGAAAGATCGCCCTCTTAATTAGTGCGAGAACTTGATTGCAGGAACGGACACCTGAGCCTCGGCCCCAAAATTTTGCACTCATTAAATCGCATTGCGTAGTCAACTGCTATTAATAATTGTTATTGGAATGTTTTTTTTTTTTTTTTTTTTTTTTTCTGAATCATGAGCATAATGGACTTTCACATTTTGCAATTGTTGGTGAAAAGCAGAGGTGCAGAACTTATGACGTGACTTTTGCGGGACCTCTCCATATAGTTTAACCCTCATTTTAAAAATTTCGGACCCCCTTCAGGCTCGGGCCAACAGGTGTCCCTTCTCTCCCCCCTCCTCCTCGCTGTGCACGCCCCTGGCGAGAAGGGGAAGATTAAGTTTCCAGTTCATGGGTCGGACTCTGGGTTAACCCTTCATAGCAGGGGCGCCCCGAACTTAAATTTTTGGGAGGGCAGAAGTTCTCAATTTGCCGAATAGTACTCCAAATTTTGCCGTCAGACAAAAATTATCGAATAAGGAAAATTTTGGAAGGTCACAGTGACCTTCCGTTAACTAAAACTATTTTCTTCTGTATATCGTTCATTTGGAAGAAGAGTGCGATTACGAAAAAGTGAAATTTTACGGGAGAAGCGTTTGAAGTTGAACTCTTCAGGCAATTTGCATTAAGACTCGTAACTTTACTGTGCTCTCCAGCGGTTAATATTGGAACAAAAAATCTGTCCTTATTTTCCGAAGAAGATAACGTCCTTTGAAAGCCTTTAAGCGAAAAAAAGGAAAATTAAAAATTTATCGATTGTATTAGCGAAAAATCAAAATTGAATATTACCCATGTGAGTTGTTTGAAAATGTTCAGATACATCATCACACAATTTGTTAAATTTAACATTGTTGAATATGTACAAAGGGATGGCGTATTAAATTAATAAAAAAATTATAGGTCAACAGTATATAATGGTTTATACAGAAATCGTAAATATTTCTAAATACCATAAACTCAGTTAAATCTCTATATAAAGTCAGCCGAATTTAAAAAAAAAAAAAAAAAAACTAAAAGAAAATTGAATCATTCATTTGGCACGAAATTCCTTTTCAATCGTATTTTCCATATTATTTCGCATCGGAAAATCGACGAAATCCTTTTCATTAGTCACTTTTCTCAGGTCAGTCCTCGTAACTCTGTATAAAAAGCTATGCTTATTCAGAATCTATACGAGTTCAGTGGTTTATAAACAGAACGCACTTCTTCACGCAGCCATTGACACATCATTAAACTAAATCAAAATAATACTCGCAAATGAGAAATTAAATTAATCGATGCTACACGAGGGGGGGGGGGGGTTATGTCCAATGTCGCTCTGTAACGCGTCTAAGTGAAATAAACATCCTTTAAATTATGCAATACCTCTTGCAGAAGGAATACAAACATGTTACCCGCTTGAGAAATTAGATGCAGCACATTCGTTATCTTGCCACATTTAGTTTCAATTGTAAAACAACCGAGTATAAATTTTACATCAGCATTGTTTCTAAAGAATTTGAAGTGTGACGTTATGCCTAGTTGAATTTGAGGCCAGTTGATCTGGTATTTTAAAAGTCTTTCCTCGAAACCGAAAACTCCTATAAGCAAATGTTACGGTTGATAACACTGAGGGGCAGTCCACAAACAAATGTCAAGCTTTGCAGGGAAAGGAGGGGGGAAGTGAAAGCATTTGGAACGGGAAAGAAGTGTGGCATCACTTATTTTTAAATAAAAGCATTTTATGAAAAATATCGTGCCATGTGACAAGGGGAGGAGGGACGGGGTGAGGTGAAGTGTGACACATTGTGACAAAAATGGGGGGGGGGAGGAATGACAGCAAAAATGCTGAAAGAAAGTAATGCGTAGACAGTTTCTCAATACATGCAATATACCAGACAGCCCGTTTATCACATCCAGAGACTGTAGTTTCGTTCTTGTTTAAAACTCGTCAGTCTGGATCAGTGTTAACCGAGCTAAAGGCAAATGTCATCTCTTTGAAGCCATTGCATGTAATTCTGCCTTAGCCCTGGCTTAGGGGCGGTAACTTACTGTTAAGTTTCTAAATAGTTAAACAGTCTAGTGATGGTCAATTCCCACGCATATTTTTCACAGGGCAAACCAGCTCGCTGCTCTAATATTAGTTAACTATTTAAGAGTTTTTTAAAGATACGATAAGCTGTAAGTTAAAGTCCAATTAGCCGAAGATTAGACGGAACTACAAGTAAGTACTAAACAGCTCGTTTACGGCATCCAAAGACTGCACTCTTGTTTCGTGTGCTAAAATTAGAAGAGCGTAACACCTTTTTTTGTGATACCACCAGTAAAGCAAACAATTTTTTTCACTGAAAAATAAGGACAGAGTAATGAAAGAGCTCGAGAAACATCACAATTTATTAATTTTCCGATTGGTCTGACTGTTATTAATCCGATTTGGGGTTGGTCCAAAATAATGCAGGCTGCCTAAATTTCAACTGAGGCAGTGAGAGGTAAAGGGATGTTAGTGGATATTTTCAAGTTTCGAGTAAAACGCGTTTAAAGATGAGGTCTTAGGTCGACTTTCATTGAAAAGTTTTTCTGAATCATGCTGTTTAACTTCACCTATCAGAGCTACTCGTACAGTAAAACCTGTGAAGTTGACCACCCTTGTAAGTTGACCACCTGTCTAAGTTGACCGCATTTTTCAAGCACGGAATTAGCCCTTATCACATAAAGCAACCTCTGTAAGCTGACCACCTGTTTAAGTTGACCACTAAAGTAGTGCAAGTGCACCGCAAGTGGTCAACTTACACAGGTTTCACTATACTATCTCTTGCCCCAAGACAGAAAGAGGGTCACCTTCACCATACCATTTGTGCTGATTATCTCTAAACTTTTAATTTTGCCACTTACTTCACTTTCTTCTCACTGCCTCAATTATGCTATTCTTCTAACATTTCTAAATAATATACAGAAAAACTGGCATTGGTAATTGGTATTTGGTTATCGCTACTGTAAAACGGCACTAAAAAGCCAAATCTGTCGCCCCACCTTTCAATTTCTTTCGCCAAAACGGCACGCGTCAATCCACAATGACGGTACTAACGATGCTAACGATGGGGCTTCCTCTGGAACACCCGAAAAGGGCCCCTCCACCCTTATCTTCTTTTTTTGAACGCTGCTCCCTTTCCTTTTTTTTTTTTCCTGGAAGGTTAATTAATTCCGACGCCCGCACTACCTGTTATGTGGTGGGCACCGACACAACCCGAGAGACGAAGGGACCTTTTTACGAGTGGGGTCGGGCTGGTCGTAAACACCTCATCACAACACATTTGTCATAACAACTGAAGCTTTACTTACTGCAAAAGTGGTTTTCAGAAGCAACGAACTAAGGATTATCCGTGTTCATTTATGCTCCGGTTTGCTCGGAAAATCAAATATTGACTGTGTAAACAGCAAATTAGTTAAAATTTATGCAAAAGAGTGCGTCCGTAAAGTCATGCACGACCATTTCAATTTTCACTTCTAAAATTTAATTTATCATTATATACATCATGCATTAGGCTTAAAGCTAGTTTTGACTACACTGATAGATCCACCGGAGCATTGGTCTGCGTAAAATGTATATTTAAATTAAAAAAAAAAAAGGAATAAATTTGAATTTATTCCTTGATATCTTGAATTCAAATTATGCTATCTCAATCAATGTGTGTGCATTTGAGTGTATGTATGCAGCGCACAGGTGTGCGTGTAAGTGTGCAAGGGCGTGTGTGTGTCGGCATGTTTCGTAGGTTGTGTGTGTGTTTAGGAATGTGTGTAGTCGTGTTTGTGTGTAGGACATGGACGCAACCACCCAGGAGGAGTGGATTCCGGTGGACAATGCTCAGGACCGGAGGAGCAGCACCTGGAGCTCGTAGATTAACTGAGGGTGCAAATCAAAGGATGCGGACGTCATTCAACGGCCATCTAAAAACAATAGTTCGTGATTGCTCAAAAAAAATATTTGAATTTTGACCTCTTGAATTCAAATTATGTTTTTCGCAATCACGTGTTTTTTTTTTGCGTGTGTGCAGGCATGTGTGTGTGTGTGTGTGTGTGGGTATGTGTGTGTGTAGGTGTGTGTTTGTGTCTGTGTGCAGGCGTGTGTGTGGGTATGTGTGTGTGTAGGTGTGTGTTTGTGTCTGTGCAGGCGTGTGTGTGTGTATGTGTGTGTGTATATATGTGTGTGGGGGTATGTGTGAATGTGAGTGTGTGTGTAGGCATGCGTGTGGGTATGTATGCGTGAAGGATATGTACGCAATCTGGAGACGGTTTTCGCTAGAGGAGCAGCATCGTGAGGCCGGTCGACGGTGGTGCTGGCAGAGGGAGGCGGTGGGAAAATAAAATCATAGCACGCCAAAAACAGTCAAGTGAGAACAATAAGCAATCGTGATTGCTCGAAAAAAAACCCCACTAAAAATTGTTCTTTTTGCAGACACTTTCCTGTGAACTAAAGTAGATAACTACTTTCAAAATTGAAGAAATGTAAAAGAACATAAAACAACTCAAAATGGCACGAATTTGTCTTTCCATTGGTTCCTTTCAACATTCGCCATCACTTGGATGCAGTGGCGGCAATTCGGGGGGGGGGGGACTGCCCGCGCACTTTTTTCGTCAAAGATTATTTAAAAGTTAAGATTTTAATTTCAAAACAGTCTGGGTGAGATTACACGAATATTAACGTCACCAAATACTGCTTAAAATTTCAGTTTTAAAAATTCAATTTTGAAAATTTTTCGGGAGAAAATCCCTAAACGCAATCCTTCCTTCCTTCCTTTAAACTTTTGACTCTAATTTGGGGGAAAAACAATCAGGAAGATAATTCTCCTAGATAGCGTAAAACTGCGTTTTTAAGCCTCCAAGTTAGGAAAAAAAAAAAAAAAATACTGGGAGAACTTCCGGACCCTTTCATTCCTCCTTAAGTCAATAAAAGAGAAGTCTGAAATAACGTTTTAAAAGACGCTTAAAGAACCTTTAAAACTTTGCAAAATTTCTTTGAGAACCCTAAACCTCTTGCTCTAAGCTTGCTAAAGATGGCTTTAATTTGCGTCTTTAAGACATCAGTTTAATATTTTTTCCTTGAAGAGCCTTCCATACCCTTAGCCAACTTCCTTAAAAAATTTGCCTCCGCACTTATAAGCCCCAGTTGCCTCTGCTTGGATTATACCTTTTGAAAGAGTCATCTTAAAAACCTTTAGCTTTTTTTC
Organism: Uloborus diversus; assembly: GCF_026930045.1. Lineage (NCBI taxonomy): Eukaryota > Metazoa > Arthropoda > Arachnida > Araneae > Uloboridae > Uloborus > Uloborus diversus. Next base: position 181,633,151 of record NC_072735.1, on the reverse strand, counting down.
TATTTGATTTTTGCTTCCTATGTATTTCCCGTGTAATTTACGTTTTTTAACCAAGTCCCTTGAGAAACGTAAAATTGGGGTTTCACCGTACTTCTTTTGCTATTTAAAATGAAGTAACAAGTATAAATTCTAACCACATTTTATGTAAACTTTGCCCAGGATGCATATGCAGCCTCCCCTCTTAGCAATTCTTACTCAGTTCAACGTCGAAATTTGACAAATTAACTTAAGCTACAGTTCGGCAACATTTTCAGAATTGAATTATTTATACAGTAAAACGTCGCTGCCGATACAACGATAATTCCTCTACTACGATACCATTTCGTGGTCCCGGTGAACTCGCATAGGAATTAATGTTATCCTCCTCCCAATATTGCGATATTCTCTACAGCAATAAACCCCTGTAAAACGATTTTTTTTTAATGTTCAACCCCCTTTATTACGATAATTTAGTTTTCAAATCAAAAATATCCTATTTTATCAACTTTTGCCCTTTTTTCCGTTTTTTTCTGACAAGAGAAGACTTACTGCTATTTGTGTGCTTATTCATTTTCACCACTGTAAGAATTATTAAAAATGCTACATATCTCTTTTTGAACTTCAAAGTTTCAGTAAGAACTGCAGGCAAATCTTATTAACAAAATACTCAAGAAATCGAACAAAATGATGATATTAAACAGGGTTGTAGTACAACAAATTAAAAATTCCTTTTTTAAATCTATAATAATTGAATTAATTCCTGGGTCATTCCATACGAAATGAGCAAAATTCGCAAAAAAGTGATGGCCGCATGGCAACAGATTTTTATGAAATTTGGTATACAGATTCCTTTTATGCCTATATAAAAATATCTAAAATATTTTTGCTTAAAATTTTTTATTGGAATAGTTACATGTGGTTGAAAATTGGTTAAATTGAACAGCATTCTCATAAATGCTAAATGTTGCTTTTTGAAAGCTTGTATCTTATTAACTATTTAATGAAAACATAAAAGTTATATGCTGTTGCAATGTATGGAGTAGGGTAATTAATCTGATGTCAGCAAAAATTTTCAAAGTTATTATAGTTAACTTTTAACCGAGTTTCAAAAACTGAAAATATTTCAATTTTCTCATAATTAAGCATTTTATTTTTTAATCTCAATCTTTAAGGAATGCATTAGCTTTGATGAAATTAATACCCAATAATGTGCTAAGTATCATAAAAGAAATACCTTACTTTTGAAGTTGTATTTTAACTCCTTTGTCTTCAAAATCAGTTTTAAACTTAGTGCCATTTTGTAAAATGATGATTTTCCCCTTCACATAGACACAAAATTTCAAATGAGGGAAAATTCAGACAACTTTAAAATTTTTCAAGAATATAGAGCTGTGTTTCTACTATTTGCTTGTAGAAACTCGAAATTAGTTTTTGATTTCCAAACGTAAAATTAAATTCAGAAAAATAGCATTTTCTTTGTGTTTTATGGGTCAATCCATACAGGTTCGTTGGATGGGTGCGCTCGACCATTTTTAATCTTTTTGAAATTCATATCCCTAAAAGCTGGCTATGAAAGATGTTTAAAACCACTTTTATTTTTTCTCTCAACTGGACCTTTGATTTTTTAGAGGTCATCAAAAGTGATTTTCGTAGTCAAAAATGGTACTTTTAGATCTTTGCATTTTGGCTAAAATCTATTTGAATTATATTTATGAAAATTACTTTAATGCTTTGATGTTAAAGTGCATAAGTTGATAGTCTTACATGCTGAGTTACGTAGCTGTAAGTTAATAATTAAAATAACGGCAACAGGTTAAAGATCAGAGTCAAATGTAAAAATTTTACTCATTTCAAAGGGAGATAACTCGCGTATGGGACGGAAACACAAAATGAAATACGGCAAAAGCTAATCACTGGAACCATGCTAAAAAGAATATGTAACTGTTGCTGTGTGTTTGTGCACCCTTTATAGATTACAGCCTCTCAAAAATCGGAAAAATGACATTTTTAGACCCCTGTAAACCAAAAGGGGATGGAATTAAAAATAAAATTTCTTGGCCAATTGAATATTCCATTCAAGTACTATACATGTTATACATATTGTTTTTTGTATTTGGTTTGTAAAAAAGATGCAGGTCGTTGAAATTGAGCAATTTTGCTAGTCATTTCACACACTAAAACAGAAATAAAAAGTGTGAAAACTTCATTGCACATTCTTAAATTACGTATATTGTGCCCTATATTATACTGAAAAAACATATTGTAATTTTCAAAATAATTATTTTAATTTTATAACTTAGAAATATTTGAACATGAATGAGTACTTTATACTGTATGGAACCTGTATGGATTGACCCTTATGTGAAATTATGAGAATTCAAAACATTAGATAAACGACTCAATGATGCAAAAGCAATTATACCTAACATTTATTTCGATTTTTAAAAAAATGTACATTTTAGCAAATACTTCATAAACATGCTTTTGAGAAAATGAAACACGAAAGAAATAGTTTTGTTAAACTTACAATAAAAAGAACTAATTAATGAAATTTTGCCTAAGTTCAAGTTACTCTAGTAACAAAAATACGCTGATATCAATAATTAAAATTTAATAGCATCTAAAAGACACTTCAATATATTACATAAAAAAACTTGAGTAAATTTAGAACATTTCCTCATCTTCAAAAAAACATCTGAAATAGAGGAAAAAATGAAATTTTCAGAAATTTTCGATTTTTTAAAGTACGATTTCGTCATCAAGAAATTCATAAACAATAACTAAATTAAAGCAGATAGTTAGTTATATATAGTTTTTCAATCTGAATCATTTTTACTCTTATATTTTCATTAAAAGAGCTAGAAGAGTGATTTGAAATCTGAAGTAAATTGGCAAAATTTCAATATTTGTTAATATCTCAGATTAAAAAAAGATCCGAATAAATTTTACTTTGCTTTTTCCCAATAGAGATTTGTTTATACAATGCGGAAATATTTTAAGTGTACGTTTATAACTTATTGAGTTATTGAGTCACAAACTGCCAGCAATGAGATCTGAAAATCTAGGCTTAGCGTAAGCATCAACTTCTAATGTCAATAACAAAGCAACAAAGAGTTTTTAAACTTCCATACTTTGCATTCCCTCATAGATATGCATGGTTTACCTAAATAAAAATTTTCATTGAAATCTCTGACATGTCAGTCACAGATGATTTGCTCATTTCGCATGGAATGACCCTCCTAGGACAGGAGAATGACGCGAAACCTGGGAACAAACTTTAAAATGACGTACCTTGATTATTTAAATAATTAAATTTCTTTCAAGGATGTTGTTTCTATGTTGTTTTACACCTTTAAGTATGATTAATTTAGTACTACAAATTAAATTTGTGGATTGTTGATATAACATTTTTAAAAAATTTAAGTATATTTGAGAAACGAATGGAGACATGCCAATAGAATGACTTTCTGGTTTTTCAAAAATTTTTGTAGGAAAAAGTTAATGATTTATTGTTTTAATAGGAATGGAATAACATAGGAAAAATTATTTCTAACTATTAAAAAAACAAAGAAAAAAAATTCTAGGCCGAACAACCCTCTGTTAGGCTCCTGGGACATAATATTATTAGGGTTTCGGAGAATTACTCAAATACATTTGTACCTAGGTATTGCATATACTATAATATTAAAATAAAAAAAAACCATATTGTATTCCCAAAATATGTAGGCCCTCGATTTAACAATATATTCCTCAACAACAATATATATTTCTTTGGTCCCCAAAATATTGTTGCAGCGGGGTTTTACTGTATTTCTCATAGACTCTTATATCCAAAACTACTGCTTAACTGCTGCACTGCCAGTGTGCCCACCCCCTAAGAGCAAGGGCGTACTCCCACCAAAATATCACAAAGACCTCCCCCCTCCAAAAAAAGCAAAAGCCCCCCCCCCCCAAAAAAAAAGGTGAAAACACTCCTTAAAACCAGGGCTGCGGAGTCGGAAGGAAAATGGCCGACTCCGACCCCGACTCCGACTCCTGGATTTTGAAACGCCCGACTCCGACTCCAACTCCGACTCCGTATTTATTTTATATTTTCAATTTTATTTTCTCAACTCCCTCTCTACCTTCAGGGGAAGGGGAGAAACCTCTAAAAAGAGATTTAAATATTAATTCCTTTTTATGAAAATTTCGCATTTTGTTTTGTATTGTAAACCTAAGACGCATACAACGTTAGAAATTCAATTTAAAAATCAAATTTTCCAATAGTTACGAGTTAAAAAGTGAGATGACTTAAAAATCCCTTTTAAAAAATTTGAAAAGGATTATCTGTAATTTGCACCCCCCCCCCTTTAATGTTTAACAAATTGATATTGATCAAATCGTGTGCTTTCAATTTTTGAAAGCTGTAACTTGAGAGAAAAAAAGCTTTTTTTCTAAATCCCAGTTCTTGAGAGGGCGTGGTTGCCCCGGGTGACACCCATCTGGTAGATGACACCACAAGTTAATTTCAGAGTTTATAACAAAATATAAATATTTTAATTCTGAAAATTTTCGCGAATATATTTTAAATAATATTTCATCAATAAAATTTCAGCGAAAATAGGGCACATATACGTCAGGAGCTAATTTTAAACAAATTTATACGAATAGCTTTTATTATACCTATATTTCTTCTTCGCTAAATTTTTAATTTAAATTTTATTGGCTGCTTTAAAATTAACCTTAATATGAAGATTTTAAGATTAACTGCTATTATTGAGTGTTGTAATCAAGAAATCATTTACACTTATTTTGTTCCATACTTTTTAGTGAGAACCAAGCTTATAGAAAGAGTCTTAAAAAAGAAAAAAAAACATGAGATTATTTCATCGGATCTTTTGGATTCGTGCTTTCGCGGCATAACTTTTTTGAATTTGCCGATTACCCTTAAACGTTTTAACCTTAGCTACGGGCATCGACTTACTAATTTGTTACATTTCTTTTACTATTTTATAACTGGGATCGAATAAAACACTGTATTTCTATTTTTATTTGAAAGTGATTAATTGAAAATGTTAGGCAACAAAATCGTTTGCTGACAGTTGCTATTAGTTAAGTTCAAAAGCAAGCAAACTAGGGGACGGCTACAGAAAGTTCGGTAAGCACTCAAGCTAGCTTATTGCCATAACGGCTGTTATTTTCACATTAGTATCTTTTTATACATGTACTCGAACCAATTGGTAGTCAGTTTTTAAAAAATGCAAGAAGAATCAGTGAAAAGGAAAGAAAATAAGAAGCCTGGAGTTGGAGTCGGAATGTTTTTGAACAACTCCGACTCCGACTCCTTTACCCCAAAATCTATCCGACTCCGACTCTTCGACTCCGACTCCGACTCCACAGCCCTGCTTAAAACAGCCATCCCAGTAAAAATTTCATTGGCACCGTTTGCGCCATGACCCCCCCCCCCCTAGGTGGGCATCCCTGGCATTGCTCGAACTCAGACAAAACTTCAGCGGTGGCCTGCAGAAAATATGCGCGTGTGTGACGAATAGAAAATGGAAAATAAAGAATAAAGTATGAATAGCCATCTCAAGAATATAAAGTAAGCGATACTAGCCATAAACATTTCGGGAATCGCCGTTCTACCCACCCCATCTGACCCGTGACCCGATCGGTAGAAGAACTTCTCCGGCGATTCATATTGAAATAGAAGAGCTGAAGTCGTTCCGCTTATCGGTGACATCTATTTCGAACGTCCGCCACTGGAGCGACAAATTTATGTCTCAATCGCCGTTTTATGTCGCCAGCGCACTTGTGTCAACGATAAGGATCCCACAGATTTCGATGTCGGTCGGAAATTCTGCTGTCGCTTTTTATATCGATTCACTTTTCGTTTCGCAAGAGCTGATTTCCGGAACGACCAGGTACAGTGCCCGCCGCTTATTAAAATCACATTCGTTCTGAGAACATTTGATTTTATAAAGCGGCTGATTTTATAAACCGGCATTTCTGCAGTCGAAAAAAATAAAATGTTTTAAGATTTAAGTACTCAAAAAATGATAAATAAATAAATAAAATGAAAAAAAAATGAATCACTTTATTAAAATTTATTTTAAGTGTTCTAAAGTACAGTTGACATTTTATCAAATCAAGAAGTACATTTTTTGAATTTACATAAGGACCTTGAACTACTGGTTTTGTTGTGTGACTAACAGGATTTTAAAGTAAAGATTCGACACCGTTTGAATGTTTATAAAAAATTTTTGTAAAATTTCAACATTCCGTCCTCGCTCTGAATTCTGAAGACCACCAAGCGTTGTTCTGACATCTACAGAAAAGAAAAAATGGCACTGCCTTTTTCTCATCTGCCGAGATCGGTTCCTCTACTTTTTGGTGTGACATAACATTGGCATTTATCGTGTCTGCAACAATTTGTAACATATTATAGTAGTCTTTTTCCGTTTTAACAAATAATCTCACAAAGCTTGATTTTAATAAGCGGCGATAATGATTTTATTAAAGGATGGTTTTAACCTGTTTTGGCATTGTAGTGATTCTGTTCTTGCATATTTGATTTTTAAAAGCGGCTGATTTTATAATCCAGTGATTTTATAAGTGGCGGTTACTGTAGTGGCGGATTTACTATATTCGCTAGCCGGAGCTCTCCCATGGGAAGTCACTCTTACTTTTCAAGAATTTTTTTTTCGGAAAATTTGGAAACAGTATTATTTACAACACTGCAATTAATTTTTTATCTTGTTTTAATGATGACCACTACCCCCTTTTCATTGTATGTAGATATGTATGCATGCACGTTTTTAGCCTACTTTCCCAGTAAAAGTCATAGAAAGAAGTGTGTGCATCACATGAAATCCTTTTACTCCAATTTAATGATAATAGTGCCCCGGAGTAAGCAAAGAAACACTTTAAATATTTTCACCCTATATAAGTTTGTTGCGAAACGAAGCAAAAAAAAACGTTTTATACAAATAAATTTTCCCAATAGTGGCAGTTTTAATGTGATTCAATGGTGAACTCTCTAAATATGACCAAATTGAAATTGAAATTTGTCGCCAAGTTGGCGAAAAAACTTGGCGACCAAAAGCTTGGCGATATATTGTCAAGTGTTTGCCAAATTATAACACCACTTGAATTTGCATTGAAATTAACAATGATTTTACCCCAAAAAGGTGTAAAAGACCCCTTTTGGAACACCCGAATGCAACCAAAAGGGGAGGTGCACAACTAGGAGTCTACGTACCATATTTCAATTTTCTATGACATACCGTTTTTGAGTTACGCGAGATTTATACGTACATGTATACGGATGTCACTAGAAAAGTCGTAAATAACTCGGGGATCGTCAAAATTGATACTTCGGATGTCTATACGTTCTTATAGGCACATATTCACGTGTGGTCGGGTTGAAAAAAAAAACACAATATTTATTCGGGATGTGCAAAACGGAAATTAAGGCCGATTTTTGAGTGAAATTTTTTCCGCGAATACAATAAGTACTTCCTTTTTTGTAAAAAGTAAAAAGCATGAAAGGAGGCTTAAAGCATCTTAAAAATATCGCGAAAACAAAAAAAAAAAAGGTCAAAACTAAATAAAATAATTAAATAAATATCGAAAAATTAAAAATTGGGGAAAGTAGGGTATTGAGATGGGGGAAAATGTCTGTCGGTCTGTCTGCCCCCCCCCCCTTAATAACTTTGAGGGAATATTAATTTTCAAACAATATTTTTTTTTGTTTGAAAGATCTCGGCAAGGACACCTTATTCCCATATTTCATTTTTGGATTCGAACAATTTTTCGTTCAATTTTGAAAAGCTCAAAAAAGCTTAACATTAGCGCCTACGTGGAAATTCAATGCAAAAAGAAAAAAATTTTAAGCTTAGAGGCGAAGTGGCTTCAAACAAACTTAGTAGGAAAAAGCTTTTGATGAAGAACATGTATCCCCCCCCCCCCCGAGTCACCGCCACTGAACGTAATTCTTTAAAAAAAAAAATTTTAAATTTTTTACCAGGGCTAAGATCGCGTGTCTCATCCTTTGCATGCGCCAGAAAAATGTTTATCCTCTCTCTTGTAAAGCTATCATAGTGTGACTTACGTCCTTCTGGTCGGAATTTAAGAATGTTAGACAAAGTGGGTTTCATAAATTCATAGCGACGGGTGCCCAAACCAGTAAATTCGCCCCTGCTGCTAGGGGAAGCGAGCATGTGCCGTTAAACAGAAATCCTAATTTCCTAACACAGATTCCTTCATATTAATACTTGTGCACGAGTTCTTTATTGTACAGTTTCCCAACCTTTCCATCAGGTTCGGCGTTCTTTAGATCACGGGTTCTTAACCTTTCAAGCTCAACCTGATACTCAAAACCCAGTTCATCACCGGGGTAGATGTCTACACCGGTTTGTCGTTCTACGGTTAAAACACGCCCCCCCCCCCCAAGAGCAAGGGCGTGCCCCTAAACATCGCAACCCCCCCTCCCGAAGGCAAGAGCCCCCGCCCAAAAAAAGAGAACAATACCCCTCAAAACACCCCCGTTCCCTTAAAAAATTCCAACGACGCAGTCTGGGCCACGACTCCCCTAGGTGGGCAACCCTGGTTAAAATGAAAAAAGATACTACAAGGTCCGGCTATTAATTTCCAGGACTGACGTAACTGTAGGAGAACGAAAAGCCGGAAGATGGCACTAATGATTGCACATTGAAGAGCGTTTTCTTGCGCATGTGCACACTCTTAATTCAAAAGAACGAAAAAATAACTCTTAAAAAGAGTGAAATCTATTGCGGGTGCATTCATTTTTTCTGAGTGCTAACTTTATCGAAAAAAGACGCTTTACGAAAAAACCAAGACTAAAACTTTTCCATTTGGAGTGAAATTCGGAAAACACTCCTTTGATGAGCGAAAAATAAAAACATTCTTTAAAAGAAGGACTCAAAAGCATTTTCATTGGTTCGATTCTGTCACGTGATTTTGTTTAGAGAGAATCTTCTATACCTCCACGTTCGGCTTAACTAACGTTGGTCGCGAATACCAAGTGGATGTTGCTATCTAAATGTCTTCATTTAATGAATTAAAATAATATTTGTTGCCAAATGAGGTTTCTGAAGGAAATGCACAAAAATTGCATGGTAAGTGCGAAGAATTTTCTTTTTTATTAAAACTTGTAACTGTTAATATTTCTTGAACTGCTCGTATATCGTTACAAATCACCCACGTGCAATGTTACGGCGAACTTTTTGTAACTTTTCTTCCAAATTAATGAAACTTTCATCAACAATTTTGTTTCGGTCATCGAATCAAAAATATGACATTTGAAACAGTCTCTTTGGTGTGTGCGTGTACTGTATATATATTTAATGGCAGATGTTACAAACCCGACCATGCGCAAATCTATAGGTCGGATGCCGAATCCGCTCCCGAAGGTCGGAGCTCCAACCACATATTTTAAATTAATCAAACATTGTTTTTGTGTATCATAAAATTTAAAGAGTATCATAAACTTTGTATAATACACTCATTCATATGTATAACGGGTCATTCATTAAGTAAGGGTCCTAAGGGGGTGGAAATTTCTCTACATACCCTTGCTTGGAGGGGGGGGGGGTAGATCCATTCTTCGTAATATTTTCCAAGCCGATATTTTATATTAGAAATCCGCGGTCAAGTGGTTTGGCAAATATTATATTTCATTTGCTTCAGGAAGGTAAAAGTATGTATTATAGGATGAGCTGTTTTTTACTTGTGTTTCAAAGAATGAAATAAACGTGTAAAAGATAATAAAAGAATCGCACTGTGTTTTGCATGTCCTTTTTTTAATTATTATCGCACCATATACAAAAATTATTTGTCGGAAAAAAATACGGGCTAGATTCCTTACAGTAAACATTTCTTTACTCAAAAAGGTTAAAAAAAAATTAATAATAATGATAGTTAATTTAAGAACGATCCCAGTGATGTAATATTTGTTATTTTATTATGTGAAGAAAAACAAGAATCTTACGTAAGATGGGGGGGGGGGAATCTTACATACCCTTACACAGGGGAAAGGGAAGGTCAAAAATTGTTCTTACGTAATTAATGAATGGCCCCGAAGAAACAAAATTGAATTTAAACGTATCTTGTCACAATTTATGAGTGACTTCTTAAATTAATTTGGACTGATGTAACTTTTAAACTTTTAAAACATTATTAATGTTAAAAGGCAGACCGAGAATATCAATATAGAGTTTCAAAATTTTAAATCTATTTATTTGGAACTGTGTGGGTTTTTTAATTTTATTTCAATCTTTAGATTCGGAAATGTACGTAATATTGCACGTAGGTGATTTGTAACGATATACGAGTAGTTTAAGAAATATTACCAGTTAAAGTTTTAATAAAAAAGAAAATTCTTCGTACTCCATACAGTTTTTGTGCATCCTCTTCGGAAACACTAATAACAGTAGTTTTTTTTTTTTTTTTTTTCATTTTTTTAACTTAAAAACTAAATTTTTTTTTCAAATGAAATAACAGTTTTAAAAACAGTTTTAAATTCAAATACACAGCATAAGCACATGAAAACACATTTAAAAAACAATTTCACCAAATGAGAGTGAAATGATTTTACCTATTTTATTCTAAAAAAGAGTGAAATATCGGTTTTCCAAAACGGAAAGCAGCCACTCATTTAGGATATTAATTTAGTCTTAAAAAAAGAGTGAATATAACTTATCAAAAGGGAGTGAAACTGGCTTATCCAAAAGGAGTGAAAATAACCGCTCCGCAAAAGGAATGAAATTCACTCCTATAAGGAAAGTGCGTTTTCAAAACTGCAAAGGAGTGAAAATTTACTCAGTCTGAGTTAAAATCGCTGGAATTTTTTAAGAGAGCAGTGCAATCGGCGTCATTCTAAAGTAAGTGATTCTCGTGGAAAGGGGCGTATTGAAACGTAGCTCGCAAATTCTTGTCGAAGTGAAAATGGAGCAGAGAATCAACATTAAATTTTGCTTCAAATTGGGCAAGACAGCTGCAGAATCATACAAAATGTTGAAGCAATTTCACTTGAATTCGTGAATGGTTTAAACACTTTCGGGACGCGTGAAAAAGCGTCGATGATGTTCCACACACAGGTCGACTGCAGTCCGTGAGCACGCTGGAAGCAATTAAAAAAGTTCTAATTATGGTCACAACAGAAATTGAATAGCTATGTTTAATGCGCTTTTCCATGAGAACCACGAACTTCAGAATGCCGCCGATTGGACTGCATATGCGCAAGAAAACGCTCTTCGATATGCAATCATTTGCAGCATCTTCCGGCTTTTCGTTCTTTTACAGTTACCTCAGTCGTGGAAATTAATAACCGGACCTTGTACAAAACAAACCAAGTCAACGCCGACAAATTGGTTGGGATTTTTTGCTCAAGTATGTGATTTTGTTTCTGCGTAATATAGTGACAGGGGGGCACTTACCCCCACGTCCTCCACCCCCTGCATCCGCCAATGCATTTAAAGTTTGTTTGAGCCAATCACACAAGAGAAAAATATCCGAAAAACTGCACGTTATTTAATGGATACTCAAGTGGACAACGTTTTATCTTCATCAACCCACGTACGCATTATCTCCAGACTAGAAATCTGCGTCGTCAGAAGGCTGCCGGCCATTGTTCGGATTTTAAATTAGTGTGCGGTGGGTGAACGTCGTGTGGGTAGGCTATTTATCTCTCCCAAATTAAAAGAAGCAGTTGAAAATATGAAAAGAAAAATTATTAAAACTCTTGACAGCTCTAACCTACGACGATGGCAGTGTTTCTAAAATTTCATTCGACAATTCTAATGCATATTTATTGCTGACTCCGGTTATGACCTTCATTTTCCCCAAACACTCAATGATTTTAAAAATAAAACTTTTATTTCAAAATTTTCACGCACACC